>NC_092064.1:28826445-29078945 GCF_039877785.1 Chaetodon trifascialis | reverse complement strand
TGTGTGTTACAGAGACAAAGCCGGCCAGGTGAACAGCAGGTGAGCCAGAGTCTGAAGTTCTCTCCACTCTCCTGCTGTCAGTGTGTGTGTGTGTGTGTGTGTGTGTGTGTGTGTGTGTGTGTGTGTGTGTGTGTGTGTGTGTGTGTGTGTGTGTGTGTGTGTGTGTGTGTGTGTGTGTGTGACGCGTGGCAGCAGCTACTCATTAACCAGGAGACGCCGATCAATTAACAAAGAGCGAAACTTGAGCTGTAACGAGAGGGAAAGTAAAAGCAAACAGAGAGAAAAGGAGGTAAAAGGGCGGCTGGAGGAGGACGGAGTGGAGGACAGAGTGGAGGACGGAGTGGAGGACGGAGTGGAGGACAGAGTGGAGGACAGAGTGGAGGACAGAGTCGAGTGTTTTGTCTTCATCTGACCTGAAGTGACTCAACCTTTTCACTTTTATTGAATTGAAACACACCAGTGACCTGAGTCAGCAGCACTGGTCCAGATAAGATATGAAAAAGTGAAATGGACGGATGGAGGTGTGGTTCAAGAGAGAAGAAAAACAGAAGAGACCAATAAAACCTGATGAAGTTACAGACTCGCAGTTTGCAGCTGTGCTGTTGGTGGACGTCAGCTCGCAGAAACTCTTAAATCGACATGTTTCTTCCATCAACGTGACGAATGCGACTCCCAAACAGAAGGATGTTTGAACAGACACGCGCTGGCCAATCAGAAAGCAGCCCAGCTCTGACCGAGCGCTGCCGTCTTGTTGGACGAGTGAAGAAACTTTTATTCCAAAACTGAGACAGAAAGAGGACCAAAGTCCACAGAGCAGGATCTGAGTGATCCACAAAGATGATCCACCGTAATCCACGAGGATCAGCCTCCACGCTGCGTGTCACTGCCTGATAACTGCACGGATCAGCGTGGATTATCCTGACACACACACACACACACACACACACACACACACACACACACACACACACACACTGTGACCAACGAGCTTACCAGCAGCTGCAGATCATCCTGCATCACAGAGCAGTAGTTACACTGATGACTAACAGTGTTGGAGCATCGGCTGCTCACACTTTAGGGGTAGCACGGTGGCACAAGTGGTAACACTGTCGCCTCAAAGTCCCCGGTTCAAATCCCGCTGTGGGCGCTGGTGGCGTGTCCTCCACCATGCCTTTGGTGCCTGCTGCTCGAGGAAAAAGGGGCCTTTCTGTGTGGAGTTTGCATGTTCACCCCCACTAGAAACATGCAAGATGAAGCGATGAAGGAGGACTGGTCCCCGGGCGCTGGCGTCGGCATCAGCTGGCAGCCCACCGCTCCTGGTTTGGAGTCGATATTATTTTTATTATTATTGTTGATATTATTTTTATTTCCTCCACCAATCCACAAACACAAAAGTCTGGTAAACATTTGTGACAATTTTAAACATTTTAGAAAGATTTTAACATTTTATTCCTTAAAAAGTCAGAGTTAGAGTTAGATGTTCAGATCTTTACCATTCTCATGTCTGTAAGGTAAATATGAAGCTAGCCATCAGTCGGTTAGCTTAGCTTAGCTTAGCATAAAGACACAAAACAAGGGGAAACAGCTGGCCTAGCTCTGTCCATCTAAGGATCTCAGATTAACACATTACAGTTAATCACAGTTGAGATTTGTGGTCCACTCGTGTGTCCAGCAAATAACCTCCACCTGCACTGACTAAAGGTATCAGTAGCGGGTGCAGCACTGCCTCTAACCCACGATAGTACCTTGATACACGACAGTACTTGTCCCCAAAGCAGGGACGCATCATTGGATGCTTCAGGTGTGAGTTCACTGACCGTGAAGCTCAACACAGGCAGGAAGAAGAAACGTGAAACAACACAATGACGTTAAAGTTATTTTTTCTAATTTATTTATGAAAAAATATAATTCTTGATTCTGACTGAGACATTGGGCACAACAACATAGACATATATACAATTCTCTTTCATAAATACAAAATTATGTACAGAGGGGAAACTTAAATAAGAAAACTATCTTCTGGAGGATATGTACACATTGCATTGTTTTCTTAAATTAACGAAGATAGTACAAAGACACGACTACACAGGAACAACACATATTTTTGGTATCAAATGGATTAGGTAAAAAAAGTAATTAAAAACTCTCTTTGGAGTCGTTCACTGTTGCTGTAAAAGTTCCTTTTCTTTAAATCCAGAATGAAAACACCTGCAGCTCAAAGTGGCTCTTCAGGCTGAGTCTGGACATTGTTTCGATGGTGACAGCAGTAGATCATGAAGGCAGCAAGTTCAGCTTTTTTGATTAATAGAAAAACTTTCAACAGTGGGGAAAACGCCGAGCCACAGGAAGACAAATGGAACAAATGGAACAGGTGATCTGAGATGAATCCAGCTCAGCTGGACCATCATCCAGCCTGTGACACGTTTGATTTTTAAACCGTCGAACGTTGATTATCTGTTCATGAGACCAAAGTGGAACAAACAGCTGATTGTTGATGGAGGTACAAACTCGCCCTGATTCACCTGAAACCTCATTCAGACTGGGATTGGACGGATAAAACTGGATGCTGGGATTGGGTCTAGGACTGGAACAGCACATATGATGGATTTAAAAACACGTCACCAGTAGAAAGGGCTGGTTCCAGTCAAGTCTTAAAGACTGAACATGAGACACAAATAAAAACCCTCACTGGCTTCCAGAAGAACCAAATTCTGCTCATTCTGAGTCCTGAATTTAAGTCCTGTTGCAGTGTTTTGTAAGAAGAGGCACTTCATCGGGTGTGATTGTATTCGATGTGATGCTTCGCTTCCAAGGAAAACCAAAAATAAGACAAAATGGACGTAATGATAGAAAGCCACTCAAACGATCCAGTTCAGCTTTCAGACAAAATCAGTAGAAAGTTCAGGTTGATTGAGCTAAAACAACATGTCCCGCCTCCCATGACAGCAGGTCCTCGGACGATTTGATTGACATCACATTGTGAAACTGTACAGGAAACGGTTGCCACAGTGATTAGGGAGCATAGCTAAGGCACCGGTCTTTGTGATTGGTGGACAGTTCCACTTTTTTACGTACTGTTGTTCACGTTTGATCCAAAGAAAATTCAGATATACAGACAGAAGCATTATATTAAGATTTAAAGTATATAAAAAAGATAAATAGTGCAAATGATGCCAGACATTCAGTCTTTCTTCTCTCTCTCCTCCCACTCTCTCACTCTCATCCAACATTGTCAATATCAAAGCAGAGAAGAATAAAAAGCAAGTCTTTTCTTTTTGTTTCTTTCCGTTGAGCAGCAGTAATAAATATTAAATAAAATAATGTGTGTAGAATAGATCCTCTGGGTGAACTGTCCTGGACAGGAAGCGTTTCAGGCCTTCAGCGTTAAAGTTCCTGCGCTGGTGGTCTGAAAGCTGAAGGTTATACCTGAGACGGAGACAGAGGAACAGCGGTTAGTCATCGGCGTATGTGTTTATTTCATCTTAGTCAACTTTGATCAACAGTCAACAAAAATGTTAACATTTTCTTATCTTACTGAAACTTATTTCAGTGTGTGTGTGTGTGTGTGTGTGTGTGTGTGTGTGTGTGTGTGTGTGTGTTTGCATCTATGATTTTCACAGAGTGACTTAAAATGTTGAGAAATGACACTTATTGTTACACAAATAATTAAAAGCATCAGTCTGAGCCACGCATGTGCGACACAAGGATTTGAATAAGACAAAGTATGGATAAATAAATGATCAATATTAGCAATTTCATCAGACCACTTGGCCAAGAATCTTGGCTTGATAATTAATGACAATGACCCACACACTGATTCAGCACAGCAGTGGAGAGCTGCAATCAATGATAAAACGATCCAAAAAGGTCAATTTCACAGATTTTCTGATGTGAATTTGCTTATATATGTAATTTAAAAGACCTTCCAGGGCACTTCGGATAAAAAGGCTCAGTGTTCAGACGACACGGCCGTTGGGAAAACAAATGAATCAAAGTCTGACAAAGTCTGACAAAACAAAGGTGAGACCAGATCATGGACCAGAAAAAAACACGCAAATACACAAATACACAAACACACACGTGTGTTGGTAGGCGTGTCCTCACCTCAGTAGCAAACACACACTGCTCCATCTGCTCTGGGATGATGAAGACTGGGTGATACAGACTGTCCTTTGCGAAGCTGAGAGGAGGGACGATGATGGACGAGTCACACTTCTTTCTGTTAGAATGAGAGAGAGAGAGGGAGGGTTGGCACAACAGCAGCAACAACGATGTTGACAGAAATACTTTGTAAAGGTGTGTGAACACAACACTGATCAGATAACAGACGACAAACATGCTGTGACTCGTCTTCACACAGCAGGCGAGTGTGAAGACGAAACACATAAACACACACACACACGCACACACACACACACGCACACACACACACACAGAAAGCCATCAAACCATCATCGGGTCCTTACAGGTCAAACTTGTTCTTGGCCAGGCGTTGCTCCTCTTTCACCAGGTTACAGTCCGCCATTTTGTTTTTAAACACTGCCATGTTGTCACTGCCCTTTTCCACCAGTGCTGCATCCTTATTGGACACTTTCAGATGTCCTCCAGAGATAAGGAAGGCCTCCTTCTCTCTCAGGCCGCCCAGTGGTGCTCCTGGTAAGCTGCCATTATTGGGTCCGCCCCCACCGATCACTGCGTTGCGGTTGTTCACCGTCTCCAGGTCGTTCTTCACCGATGTGGCCATGGCTCTTAGCAATCTGCCCTGGCGGAGCTGACGCAGAATGTGGATGGCGGCACACACCAGCAGTATCAGCGTGACCAGGCCGAGGGCGATGGCGGCAATCAGCGCAGAATTATTCCCGGGTGGCTTTGTGGTCGGCATGATGAGAGAGTGCTCGCAGCGTGCACCCATGAAGCCTGGCGGACACTGGCACACGGGGCCGGTGAAGTGGGTGAAACACCTGCCGCCGTTATTGCAGGGGAACTGGTCGCAGGGGCTGGTGCGCACGGAGCAGTCCTTGCTGGTGAAGCCGAGTGTGCACGTGCACGTGAAGTCGTTGATGCCGTCAACGCAGGTGCCGGCGTTGCGGCAGGGGTTCCCGGCGCAGTCGTCGATGTTGGTCTCGCAGCGAGAGCCGGTGAAGCCTGGCGGACAGCGGCACATGACGCGCTTACCGAGGTCCAAACACTGAGCGCCTACAGGGGGACAGAGGGAAGAAGGGTTTTAGTTATCAACACGCACCTGGAAGATACACGTTTAGCACCTGAACACAGGAGGATGACCAGCTGTGCAGAAGGACAAAGGACACCAGACGACAAGAAGGACAAATATCATGTTTGTTGAGCAAAGATGCAGGTTTTATGTTTCAGGATATCATCCATCTTCTGTCTGGTTAAAGAGAATCAAATCAAGACAAATTATCTGCTCATTTGTTTTAGTGCAACACAAGAAACACAAGTGCTTCAGAAGAAAATGCTGGAAATAAGACGATTTCACCAATTAAATGAACAAACTAAGAAATAAAGTCAGGGAAGGCGGCAGAAGAGAAAGAAAAGCTTGTTTTGAACTGTCATTGGGTTACGATGTCCTATGATGGAACTCCATTTCCACCGCATGGACCAGCGTCTACAGTAAGCTCCGGGGACATTATTTTAGTCCCTGCTCAGGTGGTATTACTTTCTAAAAGTTGTAGCATTTCATACAAACCCGTTTGTTTTTTGTTTATAGTGCTTCAACACATCACAAGTCAACTTGAAAAGTCTTTCCTGAGACTAACAGTTCCAGGTCCCTCAGGTGGAAATGAGACTAAGATGACTGACAGTAAGGTGCTGTTGACATGATGGGAGAACACACTGCAGCCCAAGAGGGAAAAGACTTATTGCAGACATGCAGAAGATAAAGTTCTCCAAAATCCAAAAACACACTGTGGCTGCTAGCATGTGGTGAAAGGTTGGGGTTACTAAGATAAAGGTCATCTTCATTTTCAGTGCTGCTCAAAGTGACAAAGAAATGTTTAAAGGAGAATCATCACATATCTGCAAACGTTATGCTGATGATAAATCAGTATGTAAACTAAAGGGACCAAGAATGGAGCCTTGGGGGATGCCAGAGAGTCTCTGCAGCCTGAAAAGGTCTTACATGTCTGTTAGAAGTTCTGCATATCATAATCAATTGAATCATCATTTTTAAGTTAAATTAAGCTAAAAATAGTCATAAAAGCAAAACTTTAATAGCTGCTGAAGAAGAAATCACAAAACATGTTTGTCCTCTAGACTCTCCAGAGACAAGAGGAAGACAAAGTTCACAAATGAAGACTTCATCTGAACCGAAAGGAGGGCAGAGAGGGAAAAAAAGTGTTTACTGCAACATTTCCTCACAACAGATGCTGCAAGCCAAGAGAGAGGCATGTGTGTGTGGTTAGACACATCCTGAGGAGATGTTTTCCACATTTTCCACGTCTGTGGAGTCTACTGCTGAATATTAAGTGAGGAAAACAATGAAGATCTTGTGACTCGCTGTCTTTTTATTCTTGGGATTACTTTGATTTTTGTTATTATTAATGGTCTCTAGGTTTGGCAGTGAGTTTAAGAAAGGAAAGGAAAGGAAAGGAAAGGAAAGGAAAGGAAAGAGGACCTGAGGACACTCGTCCTGCAGCGACTGAACTTCTGAAGATGTTTGAGAGGACCTGCAGGGCGATTTGAACCGACACACTGAGGCTCAAACTGTAGGCTGAACGCTGTCAAAACAAACTCCTGAATCAGCTCCATATTTGGTTGTTCTGTGCAGCTGCGATGTTGCAACACTGCAAATGCAGCAGAGCTACAACCAACCTCGTTTCACTGTGAGCCTCACTGAGAGGCAGGAATGATGGCAGATTGAAGATAAGCAGACGGTGGTTTCTACACACTAATGAGGACCCGAGGGAGGAGCTGGGGCTGAGCTGGGACCCTCGGAGACGCCGCTGCTCTGCAGGCCAGCGATAGCTTCATGTTAATTGTACTATTCAGTGATAAAGTTTTATTTTGTGATGCCAGTTGTGCCAGTGGAGCCGTCTGATCCCGACTATCTGTCTGTTCCCATTAAAAGGTCTGGAGCCGATTAGACATTCGGATGATAAGAGAACAGGTGACCAGAAGCCTGAGAATCTTTCTTCACTGAAAATCCTGCTGGTTGTTTGTTGACGAGCGTTATTTGATCCTGTGAGTTTCAAAGATTTCACAATATTCAGTGTCATGACAAACTCAGTTTCCCAACGCACCAAAACGTTTTAATTTCAATTCTTTAGATGCACTTCATGAAACAACGCTGTGAAAATCAGCTTGCAGAGACTTGAAACTTGTTGCAGGCAGCTCATCCGGCACAGCAAACACTACGCTCCATTTCTTTTTTGCCAAAGCTAAAATCCTTCTGACTGATCCTGAATCCAACCTGCACGATGCATTCAGAAGATGGCGGGAAAATCGACATCCTGGACTTATCTGCCGAGAAATAAGAATCAGCGAGCATGACGATTTGCAAAGGATCCAGTGGATTTGGTGAATCTCAACTCTCACACATCAAAGCTTTTCACCAGCGATGGACACGCCGGTACAGAAAGTATCAAGGCTGAGTCCTGACCACAGCAGCCTGGGTTTGATTCCAACTCGGGCTCAGAACACAAATACCAAAAGCAACCGTTACTAAATAAAATAAAACTGTCTTGACTATGATGGATAATTGCTCAGCAGCAAGTGTCTGCCAGGTGATTCAAAGATGAACGTAAGCAGAAGGGAAATCCAAAACCTGGCGGGATGTTTTGGAAAATGTTCAGTAAATGAGTTGAACACACAGGAAGCACATGCAGTTTCCGTGCCGGAGCTAAACAAGACTGTGAAACACTGCAGCGAAACACTGCAGCGAAACACTGCTCTGAAACACTGCTCTGAAACACTGCTGTGAAACACTGCTCTGAAACACTGCAGCGAAACACTGCTCTGAAACACTGCTCTGAAACACTGCTCTGAAACACTGCTGTGAAACACTGCTCTGAAACACTGCAGCGAAACACTGCTGTGAAACACTGCTGTGAAACACTGCAGTGAAACACTGCTCTGAAACACTGCTGTGAAACACTGCTCTGAAACACTGCTCTGAAACACTGCTCTGAAACACTGCAGTGAAACACTGCTCTGAAACACTGCAGCGAAACATTGCTCTGAAACACTGCTCTGAAACACTGCTGTGAAACACTGCTCTGAAACACTGCTGTGAAACACTGCTCTGAAACACTGCTGTGAAACACTGCTGTGAAACACTGCTGTGAAACACTGCAGTGAAACACTGCTCTGAAACACTGCTGTGAAACACTGCTGTGAGACACTTCTGGCACAGACGACCATCAGGCATTTCCAGGGAGAAATGAGCCGTCAGCGCTGGATTCCTGCCCGGACGCCAGGACGAGTGCAGCCAGGTAGAGAAAGATGTCGGAGCGTCTCCACTGCGACGCCAACAATGAGTGAAATGTTTGTGCTGTCAGACAGAAGGTGATAAGACATGTTCAGAGGCTCCTACGTGACAATCCAGGAGTTTATCTGCCCTCTGACACACACACGCACACGCACACGCACACGCACACCCACACCCACACACACACACACACACACACACACACACACACACACACACACACACACACACACACACCCGATGTGAGGCTTTAAACCCACAAATCTCTGCATGCATTGACTGCTGGAAATGAGAACTTTTCCTCCCAAAACAAGCATCAAAGCCACCAAAACATCCAAATTTGAGCAGCTAATCAAACATCTGTGCTCACACGCTAATGTTAGCCAGAGAAATGACATTCAGGACATTCACACTTCAAGCTTTGCCGCTCTGAGGTGAAGAGGTGAAGCGAGCTCCGCGGACCTGCAGCTTCCTGACAGCCGTCCTCCCGCACTGAATGATGGAGGCATCTAAATGTCTGTGTTTACCTTCACTATCTCCTACAAAGGATGCTGTTTGTGTTTCTTTTATTTGCTCATTGTACATTTTGGACGTGCAGGCGTGTGGATGCACACAAACAAGCTGCAAACTAAAGGTGTTTTAAACTGGATGAAATGTGTTTGAGACTTTATATAAAATCTGCAAATGACATCAACGAAAGCAGCAGCAGCAGCACGCCGTCTTCCTCCCCCCTGACTTTTCACAGTGACAACGGGGACACTGACTCCAACATGTAGGTCCTCGTAATTAGCAGGAAAGGTCAGAAAAACCCTCGTCCTCTCTCTCTGTTGTCTCATGTCACTCCATTAAGCCCCTCCCCCCAAAACCCACAACTTTGAGGAAACCTCGTCCAGACCCCGCCCCCTCTCGCCACAACTCGTCCTCTTAAAGACGCCGCTCCAGCCTCAGAGCAGAGCGCCCCGGCTTCAGAGGCTGGTGTGACGCCATCTAACAGAAGCTAGTCCACACACACACACACACACACACACACACACACACACACACACACACACACTCCACTGTTTGTGTGGTTTTTTTGCCACTCGTTGATTCGAGCGCCATGATAATGAAGCCGTGCTCACACATGTTTTGCACAACACGCTGTTGTAGGAGAAGGAGGTTTTGGAAATGCATCACAAGTTGCAGGACGTTCGACTGAATCAGACTTCCAGCATCTGAGTGGTCGAACACGCTCATCTGCTTTGTAGACGAGCCAATAGGAACGGCCTCTCTCTGAAATGACCTGTAGCTGTAAGCGTCTCATTACGTGATTTTCAAAAGTCTAGTTTTCTTTCAGACCACTTCAATGACAATATACTCAAAGGTTAGAATTGTATTTTAGCCCAATGATGCCAAAAATCAACTGCCTGCCGCAGCATTAAACCAAGTTTCTTTTATATTCATGGGAGATGGAATATAAATCACTGTGATTAAAAGACAAACTGCTCCGACCTCATTTAACAGGTGATGCTCTTGTTAGCTGCGACAACCTGCAATGAGAAATTCACACAGAAACTGTGTTTGATTTTTAAAAATCTGCACTGAAACTTAAGAACAGCCACTTCGGGATGTTGGTATGTCAACATATCAGAAACGTTTTTTCTTCTGATCACATCATTCATGTCTTTTAGACCTGACTGCTGAGTTTCCAATAACATGCTGCAGTGAGACATTTATCCTACAGGTCAGCCGATGTACAGACGGGTGACAAAATAAAGAAACACACCTGGATAAATGAGTGGAGAAACATCTGGAATGATGGTTCCACTCAGGTGCACTGCATGCTTCAATTAACACCCAGCCACGCTCAACTGGCTCGTGTTTCATTGTCAGTAATGATGTCTGTATTCAGATCGATGGTAAAGACGTTAGAAAAACGGTCGGGAACGGTGACAGACAGCTCACCTTTGATGGCCGTAATGCTCGTGTTAGTGTGATGATGTGTGATGAGGAAGAAGAGCGAGTCTTCCTCGGGTGACATGACAGGACGTGATCAGTCTGTCAGTCGTCACATAGAAAGATAAATCACTGCAAAGATGCAAGCATGTCTGAGAGTTTAGTACACCAAGAGAGCGGTGCAGGCCTGAGAGTTTGAGCGTGGGGGGGGGGGGGGGGGGGGGGGGGGGGGCATTTGGCCTGTCCCCTTAGAGGGAAGGGTCACTGCAAATCAGTGCAAAGCTGTTCTGACTGCTCACCTTTTTCCTACAACCCTGAGAAAAAGGGTTGAGACGCCATGTAAAACAGCACAAAGTCAATATACTTCATGTTTTCTCTCATCAGCTTCATTGATTTCTGTAAATATCTGCTTATTGTGAATCTGATGCTGCGACACGTTTCACAGACTGAAAGATGTGGAACGCTCCAGAAACACCTGTTTGGATCATTCCACAGGTAAACAGGCTGACTGGTAACAGGTAAGAGGATCGTGATTGGGTATGAAAGAGGTGTCCTGGAAAGGCTCAGTGGCTCATAGAGGATGGAGCGGGTCCAACACTTGGTGAACACATGAGTGGATGAAGGAGATGAACACATGAGCACAGGAATGCTTCAGAGAACTGGAAAACTATGGAATTCTGTTTGTATTTACGTTTTGCACTCAGTCCAGACTTCTCCGGAATCAGGGTCGTATCATCAAACGTTTCCTGGTTGAAGAGGATTCTTTCAAGATAACAATGCCTCCATCCAGAGGGCACAAGAGCTCAGTCAATGGTTCACTGAGTATGAAAATGATCTTAATCAGATGCTACAGCCTTCGCAGCCACCAGAACTCAACACAACTCAACACCTGTGGACGTGTTTGGACCCACATGTTGGACTAGAGACTGGTGTTCAGTCCCTCCAGCAGAGTTCCACACACTTGTAGAATCAGTGGCAAACCCACTGAAGCTGTTCACCCATCTCTAACCTGCAGCATTAACGACGGCATTCCACAGGGCTCAACTCTTGAGCCACTCCTCTTTTAACTTGTATAATGTCACCAGGAGATATGGGGTAAATGTATGTATTCTATGCAGATGACACACGACTGTACAATCTGATGAAGCTTATTTGGGATAAAATCAGGTGCTCATTGCAAACAGAATCAACCGGAGTTTGAGCCATTAGAGACAAATATTCCAGATTACACTAAGAATTTATGGCAGACTCCCAAGAAACACATTCACAACATGTCTGAAGCCATCGATCATTTTAGAAACAACAGAAAGGCTGTAAATGTCTGCTTCACTTGTGAAGATTTAGATCCTCAAACGTTAATCTTCTGTGGGTGGTATCATTAAACCAGCTTCTTCTTGTAAACAGTTTGATATTGACTGGAATAGAATGGACTGCGCTATATAAGTAAATGATTAACTGATGGGTAATAAACCCAAAAGGATATGCAGCCACTCGTCTGAGGTTGTTTAACAAACAATTAAAGTTATTGTAGTTTCACAGAGTGGGTTTCACAGTGAAGGATCGGTGGTTTCACAAAAACAGGGCGGTGTGCAGGAAGCCAGATATGTACACTCGTGCCGGTGAACACACCGTGAGTTTGATGAAGTGTGAAAGAAATCTGAATGTTTCCAAACAACCTGCAGCAGGTGGATCCAGTCAGTGCAAGTTCAGATCTATAATCTGTTTGACTGCCAGAGAAAAGCTGTGTGGGTCTCCAACACATCACAAGCCTGTGACACACAAACCTTCAGAGCGCTGATCTGAGACCAGAATAGATGCTGCTTATCTTCTCTTCTGCTCGGACCGAGTAACATCTCGCTGCCTTTGTTCAAACGGCTGTTGACTCTAGTTCAACCAAACGAATGGTGGATTAATGATTAGATGACCCACAGTGATCCACACAGGAGCAGCAGGACACTCGAACTGCCTGGTCAGTTGTTGGACTTTTGCTGCTGATGAGATAAGAAATGACCTACAATGCTTGTCTACAACTGCCATTAAAGTTGACACACAAGATCTTCAGCTTCGCGCTGAACGCAGTGCATTTTTCCACCTGATCAGCCTTAAAGCCTCTTAAAAGTCAACGAGTCAGACTGGACAAATACCTTTTCAGCTGCAGACCTGAACTACTAATACACCTTCATATCTGCAGTTTGCTGCTGTACCACAAGTCACTGATCTCACCTGCAAAAGCTTGAAGGCAGTTGAAATATCTGATCCTCACGTCCTTGGACGGAACATCGTGTGCATGTGAACCACAAAGCTACAGAGCAAAAAGATTCTTAAGATGCATCAACATGCGGAGCTGCTTCACTGGGAATGAAGGAGAAACTGATTGCATGAAGTGGTTGAAAGCCGACCGCCTGCAAGTCTGAACTTCTAGAAAGTCACCAAGTATCACTGAGTCGAATCGGCTGCACTGAGCTTCACCACTTGTTTTCACATATCAAAGGCTGCGCTGTTGTTTTGTGGTTCAGGTAAAAATGAAACCCAGCTGGCAAGTAGGGACAAGACTGAGTGGTTTTGAAAGCACATCGCTCACATGTGTGCCACATTCTCCACGTTTTTATTCTCCTTTAAGCATCACATTAATTCAGTAAGCACGGGATCAGTCCCACTAACCAGAGGCAAACAGGAACAGTCCGGCCTCACTGACAAATGAATGAAATGCAGGAAATGATCTCACAGATTTCACACCAGACAGACGACGACTGGATTTGGGCTTTTGATGCGACTGGTGTGAATAAAGACGTGAATTCTTAACATCACTGTAAAACCTGCAGCTCCACAAGCTTTGTATTTATATCATATTTTGCATGAACAGTTTTTTTCCTCTACAGCTAATAAAGTTTCTTCAAGTCCTCACTCCTCACGTGAGCTTTAAAAACGTCTCACTTCATATCGAATAACCTCTAAAGATCGAGGTTCTGGTTCAGGGGAAACACGGATGCTGAATCCACGTACAAGGATGCAGCAAATACTTGTGACGTTAGAACAGGTTACAGCCGGTGCTTACCGTTAGCGCAGGGGTTGCTGCTGCATCTGTCGATCCTCTTCTCGCAGTTGGAGCCGGTGAACCCAAACGGGCAGCGGCAGCTGTACCCGCCGGCCACATTCTCAATGCAGGTCCCTCCATTAAAACAGGGATCATCTGTGCACTCTATGCCGCTGGTCTCGCAGTTCTTCCCCTGGAAGCCTTGAGGGCACACGCATAAATAATCGCTCTCCAAATCCTGGAGGACACACAAGAAAACAAGGTGAGGAAGGGACGGGTTCTCAGTCCGAGCACAGCTCTCTTCTGATGTACTTTAGTTTTAGTCTTCATTAATGACTTCATGCTGCATTCTTTCAGAAGGATCTGGACGAAAGCCAGTTGCTAAATGACAAATGAAAAGCTGATCTGGAAGCTCCATCAGATCTGCTGCATCGACTTACTTTGCAGCTGCCGCCGTTCCTGCAGGGGTTGCTGTTGCACTCGTTGGTCTTGATCTCGCAGTTTTTGCCGGAGAACCCGGGTCGGCAGGTGCAGGTGTAGCTGCCCTGGCCGGTGTTGGTGCACGAGGCGTCGTTCCGGCACGGCTTGTGGTTGGTGCAGTAGTTCAGGTCTGGAGTTGAGAAACAGGGTGAGAGTAAAGGCAAGGTTAGCTTACTGAAAGAACTGAAACAAGGACAAACAGCAGCTCGTGTTTCTGTCTCTGGTGCACTAAATTTATATTCTTGCAAAATGCTGAAATCTACAAAACAACAAAGAAAGATGTTGAAACAAACATCTTCATTTAAAGACCTGAATCATGTTTTTGTGTGTGTGCAGTCCAGACGTTATCAATCAAACTGGTGCTGGTTTATTCATTTTAAGAACACTGTTCATCTGTTTTTGAGCTTTTGTAGGAATACTTCCATTATCACAGTAATGATAATAGTACACACAGTATTTTGTCTCAAGAAATGAAGATAAGTTATTTAAGGAAAGAGGGGATTTGGTGGACGTGTTGTAAAACTGGTAGCAGGTGATTTCAACCATGAACTTCACTAACAAAGAGCCAGAAAGCTGCAAAGAGTTTCTCCACTCACTGACGATATCTGAATATCTAAAGTTCTCCTCGTTGTCCAGCTGATTGCGATCAAACCAACATTGTCTTCAGACTACGAAAACTATCCCTAAACAAACAAACTCACTGTACAAATAAAAACAGATGTAAGAAAAGGGTTCATAGAAGAAACTGTAAAAACAGTTCAAATCGTCAAAGACTGAAAAACCTGAAAGATCTCAGTGTGGACAGACCAGCTGGGACATGGACTGACACTGAGACACTGCTGAGTTATTGATTGGTTGCAGTAATTTGGACCAAACTGACCAACTCAGGTTGTTACAGCAGTCCAGCTGAGTAGAAACAGGTATGGCTGTTTTCAGGTCATTTAAAGGTTTCACAGTTTGTTAATTGAACTGTGGCTGAAAAAAAGCTCCAACAGAAAATATAAATAAACCAGAAAGTGACAGCAAAGTCGATATATTTAATGTTCTTCCTCATCAGCTTTACTGATTTCTGTAAACATCTGATTACTGTGAATCTGATGCAGCGACATGTTTCACAGACTGAAAGATGTGAAACGCTCCAAACACACCTGTTCCACAGGTAAACAGGCTGATTGGTAACAGGTGAGAGGATCATGACTGGGTATGAAAGGGGCGTCCTGGAAAGGCTCAGTCGTTCATAGAGGATGGAGAGAGTTCACCACTTGGTGGTGAACACATGAGTGGATGAAGGAGATGAACACATGAGCTCAGGAAGACAGTTTGTTTGGAAATGATTGACACTGTATTTGAGTACATATATAACCTGGAACTAATTAAAAAGTTCTATTCTCAGGTGCATCATCAACATAAGAAAAGGTAAAATATACACCTGAGCACCTCAATGATCAGATGAACAAAAGGGAAATGGAAGAGGACTGAGGAAAGAGCCCTGAGGCACACCACAGGTCAGCTGAGCAGAGGACGGCTACGTCCAGCGTCACATGAACTTTCATGTCTCATAAATAAACCAGTAAAGTAAAAAAAACAGTCTGTGACTTTAAAAACACATTTCACTGTGGCGTTCTGGGCTGTTCTTAGGAGGCATTAACATCTCTGCCAGACGTGTTTCTGGACAGTTTACCACCGGTTCAACCATCCATTCTTCTTTCTCTTTGTAGGTTAAACGGTTCGAACCTCAAACGTTTAAAAGTGGTACAAACTTTATATTAAAGTGAAACCAGACAATACAGTTTACATTACATTATCTAGAAATGTGTATTTTACATGTTTAAACAATGAATTTTAGCATTTTATTCTTCTTCCACTGTGCAGGTGTCACTGCAGCCTCTTTTCTTTCTCTCCCTTTGTTACGTTGGTTTACTTTGACGTCGTTTCTCTGTGTTGCAGTTGTTTTGCTAATTTATGAAATGATGAATCTGAAGTGCACCTCGACTGATTAAACAAACTAACAGTGGCACACTCAGTGACATTTTACCATTTTTCTCTGTATCACAAAACTATAATTAATAAACTGTTCTTACAAAATACAGTTTGCCTGATTACTAAAACATTTTTTTTTTACATATTTCAGCCATTAGTTTCGAAAACAGCTCGCAGAGGTTTGAAACTGGCCTGTGACAGTCACTCGGTTACACGTAGACGTAAACGCTGCATTATGGTTGAGAACAGTTGAACGTGCAGGCGGGTTTGAAGTCTACCAGCTTTGGTGCGTTTAAATGCCGATGGGAACGTCCGACTTCTGAGAATTGAGAGTCGGCTGTCAAATAACGATGCATTCATGAACTACTGTTAAAGATAAGATTGTGTATTTGCAGATTTTTGTATTAAAAATGTCTCAAAGGGCTTTTTTTTCTCCTCAGTCAAAATATTCATCGACATGAAACGACAAAACCAACGAAGATCTCTGACGATGCTGAGAATTAATCAAGCAGAGGCTCTAAAATCAAGGCCTACGATTTGGAAAACATATAAGCTAAAAAAGGACGATATGATGCTTTAATTTGTTCATGAATCCCTCGAATTGGCATTTAAATTCATTCTGAGCGCAGACCACGAAACATCTGAGTCTGATATCCAGTCGGCTACTTAAAGGGTAAAAACAGGCCGACGAGCCGGTCGACAGTTGGACTGACATCACGTGAGGGTCAGTGGGTTCGTTAATCTGCTCTGACAGTCGCGCTGGCGAGGAAACAAAGTTCACTTTTAATTAGATTCTGCGAGTTTTAAACGTCTCGCTGGAGAATAAATGCAGAAATGCTCCTTTTTTGTCCTAAAGTTGGTAGGAAACTGACAGATATTTGGTTGAACTGGTGGAACAAGCGGTCGGCTGCCGGAGGTCAGACCCACCTTGGTCGCAGTAGAGGCCCCCCCAGCCCTCCTTGCAGTTGCACTGCCAGGGCTGCTGGCAGGTCCCGTGGAGGCAGCCGGGGTGTCGGGCGCACTCGTCGCAGCGCCGCCCCTGCCAGCCCTGCCGGCACACACACTCCCCGGGAGACTCGCAGAAGCCGTGCTCCTCGCTGCACCCCGCTGCACAGATGGCTGATGGGAGGAGGAGAGGGAGCGCGGGGAGGGGAGGCAAGTCAAAGGGAGAGAGGGAAAGGGAGAAAGGGGGAGGAGAAGGAGAGAATATTACTGTGAGTGCTTGTGTGTGTGTGAGTCTCATGTTCTTCGTTCAATCACAAAACAACTCCCCTGTCAGGGCCTCACTCACACACACACACACACACACACACACACACTCACACACACACACACACACACACACACACACACACACACACACACACACACACACACACTCCCCTACAAGTGCTTGTTAAGTACTGAACGAAGCAGCTGGCCCACACAACAAAAGCAACACATGCCGTCTCTTTTCACGCAAGGCAGCGCACATTAAGCTCCAGCGCGTGCCCCTGTTAAAGCAGGCGGGCCGGGGGCCGATCGGGGGCCGGCCGGGGGCCCATTGTTGAGCTCAAAACAAAAGGAGCAGACCTCAGAGCCAACACACACACGCTGGAAACGACAGAAGCTCTAAGATCTTTTTTTGTCCTCCACAGCCACCAGGGCAGCGGCGGCGTTGACAACTGCTTGACTTAACAATTTCAAGGCCGCTGGACAAAAAAATGAAGCGCCAAGGGTCCTATTCTTCACCTCCCCCTCCGCCCCACCTCCTCCCTCCAAATCTGAAGAAACGTTGGAATAAAAACGGAGGGAGAGGCGAGGAAGAGGAGGGGTCACACTACTGTTCAAAACACATTTTACAGCCGGTTTTGAAGCTGTAAGGAGGCAAAGCTGAACTCAGATTTTCATTCATTTTTCTCATTTAAAACCACCTTCAAACGCTGGCTGGGATCAGAGAAACGTCAGTGTGTAAAAATATCACGACTCTCTGCTTAATGACACCACAGACGTCTCTGAACTCACTGAGACAGACGTCGCTTCAGGAATATTACAGAAATACTCCGAAAGCCAAATTAATACTGAAAAATGCTTTCCAGAATCATTTAAGTTGATTATTTTGTGGTGATAAATGAAAACTAATGTCACAACATCATGATGAGGCCTAAAGGAGCATTCTGGTGTTTTTTAGCCTGTTTATTCCCCTTTTTCTTCCACATTGGGCTGTAAACTGCCTGTGATCGGAGTGAAGCTGCAGAGACACCACAGTTTAGTGACACTCACGGTCTGAGCAGTACTGGCCCCTCCAGCCCTCCTGGCAGCGGCGGTTCCCGTCGTCGTCGCAGGTGTAGTGGCCGAAGGTGTCGTTGCGGGGCCGGCAGTAGGCGGAGCAGGCCTCGCCGTGATAGTGCTCGTTGCACACCAAGTGGTAGGAGTAGCGCAGCTCGCTCTGGTTGCCAAAGTGCACGTCCTGGGACCACTCCTCCCCCCCAGTCAGCCTGCGGCGGGTGGCCAGCCGGCTGATCAGGTTGTTTTGGTTCTCTGGATGAAGGAACGATGGAGAGACGTTGACCACGAGTGTCAGAAAACTGAGGACTTCTTTTAACTGATTCATGAACATCCTGAAAATGTGTTAAAGAGATGATCCTGTAGTCCCCTGACGGACAGTCTGTCTGAGATGGTTTCATTGGACAGGACTGCGACATTCCATCAAAAATCAAACAACTGCAACTACAGAAAAAGACACGTGACAGCTTTTAAAACTGCTGAGCTCCTGTATTAAATTTGGTTTTCGTTCATCAAACGTGGACTTTCCTCTCCACCGTGTTTTCAGTGAGAAACAGCGCCGCTGTCGCCGCCTGGCGGTCAAGCAGCGGCACTGCAGCGGCAGTAGTTTACCTGTAGACTCGAGTCCAGAAGACTCCGCGTTCCAGGCTTCAATGATCAGAAAGAAGGTCTCCTGAAACCAGAGAGAGGGGATCGATTATTGACCAGATCCTTCAGGTATTTAATGCATTCAGGTGAACATGTGTTCACCTGGTGGATGTTCAGACCTGCAGGACAGTTTTTTATTTTCATGGTTCTAAATTATTTCTGCGTCTAGAACCTGAAAGACATTAACATCAAGCTGGAAACGTCGATTTTGCTGGAGGTTTAAATCAGTGCTGGAGCGTAATCTGAGTGTGACTTTGACAACAAAGAGCGACGTGAAGCGCAGATCACTGCAGCACTGAAAGGGTTCACATTCCGGCTTCATGAAAGAAAGCTGTGATTTCCGTCACCTACCGGCCACTTGAATTCTAAGGGCACCCTGATGGGCGCGCTCTCGGAGATGGAGTTGGAGTCGGCGCCGAAGATCTCGGTGAGCGCGGTGCCGTACGAGCACTGCGGCTCCGGGTTGATGACGTCCTGTGAGTGTGTGAGGCAGACGCGGAAAAATATCTGGCAGTCCCGCGACTGGGAGCGACAGACGCTGCGGGAGCTGGTGAAGGAGTCGATCTTCAGCTCGAAGACCCCGGAGGACAGAGTCTGGGGGGGGGGGGGCACAAAGTTCAGAAACAGAGTGAAACCAAATATCAGCACGCGCCAGGAAATATTGTGTGGATATGAGAGAAAATGCACAGAACACACGCGCAGCAGCAGAAACATGCACGAAGCTGCACGCGCTGGAAAAAGTTGGCTGCAGACATCGATGATGTTTGTGATTTAAGACCCTGCATTGCACCGTTCACCAGTCAGATATCCACACACATGTGAAACCAACATGAGACTATTTCAGGTCCCATCACAACTGAGTGACCTGGAAGAAGAGTTCCGTGCGCTACGCGTAAAAGCGCACGTCTCCAAACCCCCAGAAAGCTGCGCGTTAAAAACAAACCACCGCGGCTCTGAAGCGCAAACAAGAAGCTGGATTCTGAGAGTCCGTCAGGGTTACTCACCGTCTGCGCTGACACCAGCAGCAGGAGACACGACAGCAACAAACGCGCCATGTCGGCACGGAGCGTCCAGGGCAGAGAGCGACGGAGGTCCAAGAAGGTTCACAAATGCGTAAAATCCAAACGGTCCGGAAACGGAGCGCGGCAGCTTAGGTCAAGTCGCTGCGGGAAGGAATCAAAAACAGGCTGCAAGTCAGAGGAGCAGTCGGTGCGTGGCGGAGGTCTGATGGAGAAAAAGAAAAGATACGGGAGTAAAGTTCCGCTTGGCTGCTGGACTCTGGACTGTGGCAGCTGCGTTTACACCTCAAGCTTTATACCGAGGAGGAGCAGAGGAGGAGGAGGGGGAGGAGGAGGAGGAGGAGTGTGTGGGGGCTGGAAGGCGCTGCAAGAAATATCCACCTGAAGAACAACTCCTCCCTGTAGCGCTGTGACCGGACCCGGTTCATCCAAAGCGAAACGTTTCCTGAAGTTACTGAAAAGAAACAAACCAGAGAGGGAAAGTTCCCGTCAAACAGGTGGAGCGACACCACCTGCGGCAGAACCTACACCTGACACTTACCACAAATCAGGTTCAGCGTTTCCCATCAGTGCTGGCGTCGAGCCAGAGCAGCGGGCCAGCTGTTTGTGTGGGATGTTTCTGTTTTTTGTTTGTTTCCTCAACCTGCGCAAACATGAAGCGAGAAGCTGCAGAAAGTCCGCCGCTCTGCCGCTGCTGCGGAAACTTGACATGACGCTTCACTGCGCGTCCTGTCAGGATCAAACGTGTGCAGCTCCAGCATGTGAGCAAAGTCCAGGTGGAAACAAGACATTTTTTACAGCGTGGACTCAACCCTGGAGGGGGGTGGGGGGTAACATGGGACCCCGCTTTGATTCGCTTTCACCACCGAAGAAGAAGAGGCGATTACAGCGGAGCAATAGAACAAACTGTCAGGCGACAGCAGCGGCGGCCTGAGCGACAAACGCTGCTTTTACTGCCCCCCCCCCAATCACAGATAATTCACAGATAATACACCACACAACACAACAACACACAATATCAACAACACACTAACACACACTCCTGACTGTGCAGCTTAAACCAGGTGAGGGGTCACCTGCTGCTCTCACCTGTCCTTTGATGCTCAGGTAGCAACAACAGACTCATGTCCCCATAACCTGAGTAATACACACACACACACACACACACACACACACACACACACACACACACACACACACACACACACACACACACACACACTTCTTTGAATATGTGTCTCCTCTCGTCTTCAAGTGTGTGTGTGTGTGTGTGTGTGTGTGTGTGTGTGTGTGTGTGTGTGTGTGTGTGTGTGTGTGTGTGGGGTCCCAGCTGTATGATAATGACACCCCCCCCCCCCCCCTGGTGTGTAGCTGCTCTGATGTCATTAACATGAAGCTCATCTCATTCAAAAAGATTTTTATCAAACTGAGAGCTCAGTGAGGAGGAGGAGGAGGAAGGAGTCTGATCTTCCTCTTCAGTTCACACAGGTGATCTCAGGTGTTGGATTTACTCAGGTACTAGACTGAAGTACTTTTACTTTTGGTACTTTTAGTATATTTGGTGCTGATACTTTGACGCTGTCACACGGAGTCATGTGACACATCGGTGTGTGCATGTCTCTGTGAGGACACAGGTGAGTCTGCGGCACAGGTAAGCCAGGAGCGTGCGTGTGTCGGGGGATGTGCACGCTGACATACTGTTGCTTTTTTTCTCTCTTGGCGCTCGCGACCCACCTCGCCCTCTACATTGTCATTTTAATGAGGGCAGCGCGTGCCTCCGCTGGCCCTGACTTTAACCCCCCCATCCAAACCGCACCCACGGCACGCTTCACACACACACACACACACACACACACACACACACACACACACACACACACACACACACACACACACACACACACACACAAACAACACACAAGCCTGCCATTGTCACCGTGTTTGTACCCAGACGTGTGTGTGTGTGTGTGTGTGTGTGTGTGTGTGTGTGTGTGTGTGTGTGTGTGTGTGTGTGTGTGTGTGTGTGTGTGTGTGTGTGTGTGTGTGTGTACACTCTGGCGGCTCGAGACAAAAGAGAGACAGATGAAGAACATGATTGAAGCCGCACGCGGACTGTAAACAGTGACGCAGACAGTGAATGAAAGTGGCCTCCGCGCGCGGGGTCTCCTCGTTCAACAGGTAACAGCTGCGTATGAATACCTGCGCGCAGACATCATTCAACTCTGGAGGCTCATTGGAGGGAAATTAAAGACGTTCATCCGTCACGAGCTGTGACATATGTGCGTCCATTAAACACACTATGAAATAAAACCTGAACACGGTGCTCGTGACAAACTGCCCTCTGATGTCACTGAGGAGAACTCACAGCTGAAGGCTCGAGGGACACAAAGATCAGGAACAGGTTTCTCTGACCAGCAGCCGATGGACCTCTGGAGACCTGTGGAGGCCTGTGGAGGTCTCTGGAGGTCTCTGGACTCTCCGGAGGCCTGTGGAGGTCTCTGGAGGTCTGAGCCGCTGCTGGTCTGGAGGACCTCAGAACACGAACGCCTGTCAGTGACGCGGCTCGTGCGCGCTCTGTGCTCCATTGATTGATAACAATGATCATTAATCACAGACACAGTAGTTCTGCAGAAGCTACCTGCTCAGCACGTGCAGCGTCCGCTCCCTGGAGAGCACGGGGGGCGCGTGCATTCAACACGAGGAAGCGTCACCGCCATCAGCCGACAATATGCACATATTCGATCGCGCGCCATCTGCTTATCGATCTGCTGTCCCCCCTCCTCCCCCTCCTCCTCCTCTCAGGTCGGCAGATTCCACAAAAGATAAGCACGCCACGCGCCCCCCGGATGGGCAGGTGCGCGCGCCCCTGCGAAGGTTTTGCTCGTCTCCACAGAGCAGACCGTCACTGCGCTCCGTCACGCGCACGTCAGCGTCAAACTGCCGGGAAAAAAGTTTTTATGTCACAATGACACGTGACTCGTTTTAGTGGTGCGAGATTATTACCGTTATCTGAGGCTACATGCAGGCACTGTTATTATGGGATGGTGTGTTTTGATCCGTATTACCTTTTGTCCCCCCACACGTGTCCAAATGGTCCGTGTGGAGGCGGCACGAGCGTTTGTTGAGGTGTGAGAACACACGGCGAGTGCCGCGTGCCCGAGGAGTCGGAGGAGAAGGCGGAGGAGGAGGAGGGTGGTCGATGGTGGGTGGTGGGGGGTACAGCCGTGGGAACGTCTGCTGAGGTGTGAGCAGATTGACCTCACACATGCGCGCTAAGAGCTCCGCGAGGCGTCAAAGCTGACACCTGCACGGACATGCGCAGACCGCAGCCCAACAAACGGAAACATCACAAACTGACCAACCAGCTTTTACCTGTCAGAGGGCCCGTCTTCACCCCGCCCCCTCACCTGAAGGTGAAAGATGATTGGCTGTCCAGCAGCAGAGGAAGAGGACTTCAATCTGTTTAATTTCCACTGAAACATTTCAGAAGCTTCATGTTCAGAGTTAACATTTCTTGTGAAATGAATGAACAAATATGGATTTAAGACCCATCTGAACATGAAGAGGCCTAAAACAAACTCTCATTCTCCACTGATGGAGACTGAGCGCGCGTCTGTGTGGTGGTGATGATGATGATGATGATGATGATGGTGAAGGTGCTACTTTTCAGCCCCTGCAGGCTGTTGGCTCGGCTAGCCTGCTGTTAGCATCTGACAGGGAGGCAAATGGCTGACTCGTAAACTTCAGCGTTCCCAGGTTCACACCTCCACAGCTCCCAGTAACAGAGCGCAGAGCCGGTGGGAACACTGGGAGAGAGCTCGCTCCCAGCAGCGCACAGGAGGCCAAAGAATGAGACGTGGAAGCGCAGACACGCCGCCATGTTTGACGAGCTGCAGGAGAGTTTTGAAGCAGAACTGAATGATGCGAATTTTAAAGACTTCGAGACAAATCAGCTCCGGAACAATCCGAGCGTTTAAAGAGCAGAGAAGCAAACAAAGCTCGTGAATGAGTCACGAATGAACCAAGTGATTTCTAACCAGGCTGAAGAGTGAGTCACAGCACAACACAGAGAAATGAACAAATCACTTCAGTCTGTCTCTACGTCCCAAACGCACGCTGAGTAATATCTGCTCACTGTGGGAATACAGCAGAAACACCGGCCCAGTACTCAGACCTTTGACTTCAGTGAAGGTACAAGTACCACTGTGTAACAGTACTCTGTTACAAGTAAAAGTCCTGCATTGAAAACTGCATTTAAGTAAAAGTACAGAAGTATCAGCATTAAAATCTGAGCCTCTCCAAAAGTTAAAGTGGAGAACTGATGAAGAACAGCTCATTTCAGAGGAAACTGAACTACAAGCAGTACAAAGTGGTAGAAATATTTGAGCGGCTCAGTACTCGAGTAAAAGTACTTCAGTTACATCCTCTGACGTCCTGCTGGACGAAATGGCCAGTTTCAACAAAACTAACGTTGATGTTCAGGTGTTTCCATCCAACATGGCTGCCGTCAGGGCAGATCTCCTCCTCCTCCTCCTCCTCCTCCTCCTCCTCCTCCTCCTCCTCCTCCTCCTGCTGTGCCCTGAGGAAACGGCTGTAAACACAAACTGACAGATTAAATGAGCAGTTTGGATTTTACATGATGCTTAATTCTCAAACCGCCAACAGAGCTGTGATTAACACACACACACACACACACACACACACACACACACACACACACACACACACACACACACACACACACACACACACACACACAGCCGCGGGCATCATTAGGGATCTTGGCACGTGGTCGTCTGTCCGCTGCGGGGGGGGGGGGGGGGGGGGGGGGGGTCCTCGCGCCGCCTCCCTGACCTGACAGTTTGCAGGTAGGTGTGAGCCCCGCCCCCCTCCTCCCGCCACTTGTCGCGTCGTTTCACGCGCTGCTGCCAGAGCACATTACCATGACTGAGAAGGCGCGAAGACACGCGCGTTCGCACGCACTCGCGCGGCTGTTCGAAGGTCCGCGTGCAGACGTAAGGCACGCGCTCAGGTCTCCGTTGCGCACACGCATTAAACACACACATCATATTAACATGGTGGAGCTTCGGGAGGGGAAGAGCAGAGGAAAGTAACTGAATACTTTTACTGAGAGGGACGTCCAGGACACTGGACGCTGCTTGTCCTCCACTGCTCCATCTGACAGAGACGTCACTTCACAGACAAACACAGCCTGAGACCAGCTCAGAGGACGTGTCAGTACACAGTAATACTTGTATTCTAAAGTACTGCAGATATAATAAAGTACTGCAGTGTAACAGATGAGACATGCAGTATTGATCAGTATTAATCGTCCTCATCAGCTCAGCGTCGGCTCCTGAACTCAATGGGATGAAGGAAATTAAGACAAAATACTCCCAGTTTAAGAAGTTTGTCCTGTTAATCCCCATCAGGAGTTTTACTGCAGCTACTTAAAGTTTTACAGCGCTGGAGTCAGAAGGATCCGCCCGCGGCCTCCTTAAACCTCTGATCTGTCAGAGCAGCATTTTCAGCAGCGTTCAATCCGCCTCCACTAAAAGCTTCTTCGCAGCTCGCCGAGGATCCGAGCCCAGCTGGAAACCGTCCCGGGCCGCCGTCCTCCTGCGGCCTCGGCGGTTTCCAGGCCTGTTTACGAGGCGCTCAGAGCAGTTTGGCTGAGCGGCGTGTGAAGTTTGGCCTGGCCATCGTTCTGCACGTCCTCATCACTGATCACTGCACCTGACCGCCTCAGGACAGGTAACAGCCTGATTCAAGGCAGTGTCCCTCGTTAACGTCCTCAGCTTCACGATGGAAGAAGCCCATAGCTCAATGTTTGCTTTTGTCAGCACTACGGAAGCCCAGTGCTGCCAAAAACACAATTAAAGAGTGGAAATAAGTTTAATTTAACAAATATTTTTACGGTCAGTCGAAATTTGGAAACAGAAAATGAGAAAATCTAAATTTTGACAGTTAAAATCTTTGACTTTAGTGTCCAGATGAAGACAAAACCTGAACTTTACGATCAGTCATTCACAGACGCTTTCATCCAAAGCGACGCACACATGAATTCACCAGCGATGGCGCAGCATCGGGGACATTTAGGCCTTCAGCATGTGGACTGAAGCCGGGGATCGAACCAGCAACCTTCTGATGGGTGGACGCCCGCTCTGCCTCCTGAGCCGCAGACGCCCCTAAACCTCCTAAATCAGAACTTTAAATTATTGAACACAAAAGAAAAAAATCTGCTTAAATAAAGAAACATACTTTTCTTTTCACTTGAGTCAAAATGATGAAATACAGAAATTTAGACTTTAAAAATGTCAAAATCAAACAAAATATTAGGTGCGGTGAAGGCTGCCGCTCCTCTTCCTCTTCTGGCAAGGCCTTTCAGGCGGTCCTCACACCTCCAACCGAGAGGAGGAAAGAAGGCAGGTTTACGGGCTGCGAGTCGGCTTTAAACCAGGGCTGCAGAGGATTCCTGAGGTTTGGTCGGGTTCAGCTGCTCCCACTTCCTGTTATCGACCTCGACGTGAACACGGCGAGAGCGTGTGGTGAGCATCTGCAGCTCAGAGGAGAAGCAAACATCCAGATGTCCTCCTGAGCTCCAGACAGACGTTACTTCAACATCATGTCCTTCAGAGTTCACGTCCTCCACCGAAGACAGACGAGGACGCCGTTTATCCTGATCTGCTGGACATCATCGGAGCGCTTCGACTCAACAATATTTGGCTTGTTCCTCAGAGCCGTCAGTGGAAACTCGCTTAAAAAGGGAAAATTCACTGGTTGTAAACAGCGAAGGAAAAAGTGACTCATTAAAGTAATGAGCAATTAAAGTAATTTATAGAAGTGGAAAGACAATCCAAACGCTCATTATCCCGCTGAGCGAAGGCCCAAGCCGGCGAACAACAGCACATTTACAAAAACATGAAGGAGAGAAAGAAACAGGCGGCCGTCAATGAACGACACAACAACGTGATTTGTCTCCTTTATTGAGGACGTGGATGTGAGTGGACACGAACACGAGTCACAGAAGCTTCAACAAGCACAAGAAGACCAACGGCAGCTGAGCCTCGCCGCCGCCAGAGGACAGAGTCTGACCCCGTCCAGACCGTCCCTCCACAGCATGCGTGGACATTAAATAACGTCCGTAGAGAAGGGACGTTTGTCTCCTCAATGTTCTTATTTAAGAAACGTGGATTCATCCGCCGCTGAAAATAGAGCCAGCACATGTTCTACTTCCTCCTGTTTGTCTGATGAAACCTACAGCGAGCGGCTGTTTGAAGAGACGATGGAGTCTTTTAAAAAACCCGGCAGCTGGGGAGCCAATGAGCTCGCAGCGGACAGGAAGTTGAATAACACACACTGACGTGGAAGTGACAGATCAGGAGGAAGGCGGGAACTGGACGGGAAGCTCTAAGTCTTCACTTCCTGTCTCCCCCCACAGCTCAGCTGCCATTCCAGTCTTTATAGTGGCGTTTGCCCCCCCATGCCCCCCCGCCAACACGCAGACATATTCAATAAAGCCTTAAATCTATTTATTCTTTTATTTTTCTTCTAAACATTATTCAGGGTGTGAGCGTCGTCACCTCCAGCAGCCGTCCGACACACAGAGGAACAGAAATAAAATAAAATACACATTGATGTTGATGTCACAGAGCACTGCTGATCTCAGGTCAGATCCTGTGAGTGGCGGCGCTGACCTCGAGGCCGATGGCAGATCTCAGACCAGCCTCCAACCACCAACAACAGTTCAACTCGACCTGGATCCTCCCTCTAGTTTTTTTTAACCAATCAGCAGCTTGAGACACATCAGGTGACACCGAGATGACCGAGGGAGGGGGCTGCCGATGCACCGCTTCCAAAAAAACAGGAAGTGCCTCTCTCATTGGTGCAGAGGCCGGCCAATGTTCCAGCACAGCAGACCTGTCCGCTGAGACGTGATTGGTTGCTCGTGATGCTCAGCTACAGGACGCAGGCCTCCCCCCTCCCGCCTCTGTCCTCTGGCCCCTCCCCTCACCTCAACAGATGGAGAGCTGGGCTGCGATTGGTGGAAGCGTAAGAGGGGGGCGGGGCTCATTGCTGCTTGGAGCGCCAGAACCGTGAAGCGATGGAGCCGAGAGAGAGTCCCTGTTTCTTCTGCTGGGAGAGCTCGGCCAGACGCTGCTCCTCCTCCTGACAGACAGACACACGCGTCAGCCAATCACATCAAAGGAAAGCCAGACAAACAGAAAGGGGCGCGTTTGATGTCTCCTCCCACCTGTGCCAGCTGAGCCTGCCTGCGTTTGAAGGCCTCGATGGGGTCGTCCTCCAGAGCGTAGTTCTCCAACACGGAGCGGACGTCGTCCACGCCGCTCAGAGCGATGGCTGACAGGAGGACAGACAGGAGGACAGACAGCAGGACACCGTTCAAACATCTCACCACAAAGAAAAACCTACACTTTTCACAGCTGATGATGATGGCGTCTTACTCTTGAGGAAGTTGGCGAGGTCGTACAGCGTCCTGTCCTCTGAGTTCCCGTCCCACTTCTTCAGGGCCATCCCGTTGAAGGGCTGCAGGCTGAACGCCTCCCGCTTACAGTCCACCACGATCACCTTACTGCTGTCCCGGTTCAGACACGACACGTCCTGACAGACCAGAGACGGGACGGATGTTAGAGAGACACTCGGAGCTCTAAGACAGAGACGCAGAGATTAACGTGGGTTTACTTCACCCCCCCACCCCCCGCAGGACCCTCTGACCTTCTTAAGCCTGATCAAATAAACAACTTTATTATCATCTTAATGATCCTTAATATTCAAACACACACACACACACACACACACACACACACACACACACACACACACACACACACACACACACACACACACTTTCTCTGGTGGCTCCAGCTGGTGATTGTCAGAGTGTGTGTGAGACAGATGGACGGGGACGCTGCTCCTTGTCTCTATCAACCCCCCCAAACCCCAGCAGACACGTCCGTCCTCCACACAACCAATGAATACAAGGCATCTGTCCTGTGTGTGCGTGTGTGCGTGTGTGCGTGTGTGTAGAGCTGTGTCTGTACACACAGTTGTGCAGTTATTTATTTTTATTTTTGCAGACTTGCTGTCACACAGGTCCAGGTCCTGGTCCAGGTCCTGGTCCAGGTCCTGGTCCTGGTCCTGGTCCTGCTCCAGTTTCCTCCTGTCATTCTATTGGTCAATGGCGTCCCGCCTGCACTGGATGCTCTGCGCTGGTCGTCGTCCCGCCATGATGCCTCACCCTCCAACATGTGGTCAAACGGTCCCGTTCCTGCCGTTCACTCTACATAAACTCCAGCAGCCGGACCGGACCAGAGCGAGAGGACTGCGGGTTAAAGGTCAGCGGCTCGTCACTTGAGTCAGAGCGGCCACGTCCTGTCTGCTGACACATCCAGGCTACCGTAGCGCGTCTGGATGTTTGTGGATCTTTGTGTTTTTGGATGCTGGGTAACTCCCACACACTCGCCGCGTCAATGAAAGGTTATTGGCAGGAGTCACCTGTGGGTGCCACGGCGTCAACGGCCAGCGGAGACGTGACGGCGCTTCACTGCGGCTCAAAGCGTGAAAAAATAAACAACAAAGATGAACGCTTCAGTCCGAAATAAGCATCGGCCAATCAGACGATTCTAAACATCAAAGGTAGCGTTTCACCTGCTGAACAGGTCACATGTTTACATCCTGTTGACATTTCTCTGCTAGCTGAATGCTCGGCTGTAAACGCTGCTCGTGTTTGTGTTGTGGTGGGGACAGAGACGGGGACACAGACAGAGACACGGACAGCAGGACAGAAGTCTGAGGCCGGACAGTTAATCCAACTGTTGAACAGACAATAAGACGTCTGATCCACTTCAGGCCTGAGCCGACGCTCGGATGCGGGCCAGCGAACAATAGCTGCTCGTCGGTCAGGTCGGTGAGACGGTCGACGCCGCGGTTGGCGAGGAGTTAACGCGACTTGAGTGAACGAATCAGGAAGCCGAGGGGTCGCGCGGCCTCTTCGAGTCACAATAAAAAGCTGCCTTAAACTCTTGAACTCCGTCCGGGCGCTGCACCGCGCCGTCGCCTCGCCGTTCCACCGAAGGAACGCGAGCGACGCGGCAAGCTGCTGGTTGCATTGTGGGTAACGTGGCTCTGCCGCATCCATCAGCTGTTTGCACGGTTACTTCTGCTGATTGGGTGCACCCGCAGCACGACGAGCGTCAAACGACGAGAGCGCCATCGTTTGTAAACGACCGAACAAACCTGAAGCTCGCCGGACGACAGGCGGCAGAAAACGAGCATCAGGCCTCCACAACAACAACATCTTTAATTCGAGGGAAACTTTCCCTTTAACAGATGCAGCTGCTGACTCTCCGTCAGCACGCCGAGCATTAAGAACTCTCTCTGAGCATCTGCTGCCTGCAGGTCGGCACCGGCGTCAGAGACGAGGCTCACCGAGCCGTCTTCATGGGAAGTAGGTTAAACAGCTCTGCGCCACCTCCAGACTGTTGGTCAGCAACGCAGAGGCGACAGTTGGAGGGAGACAGAAGGAAGAGGAGGAGGGGGAGGAAGAAAGGGGGGGTGGAGAGAGAGGGGGGAGTAAAAGAAGTGGAGCAAAGGAAATGAGAGAGGAGAGGAGGAAAAGAAGGGAGGTGGGGGTGAAGGAGGGTGAACGGGAGGTGAGAGAAGAGGAAGAGGGGAGAGAGGGAAGGAGGCAGAAGGTTAATGAGGCCTGAGAGGGAAGGGGGGCTATTGTGAGGAGGAGGAGGAGGAGGAGGAGGAGGAGGAGGAGGAGGAGGAGGAGGAGGAGGAGGAGGATCAATGGCAGCAGCAGCAGAAGGCGGCAGCCTGATAGAACGGCGTTCAGGTGTTTGAGGTTTTCTCTCCTCTCCTCTAACGATCTGCGTGTTCACCTGCGTTCACCTGAAGCTGCTCACCTGTTTCACCTGAGGTCAGACTGAGACGCCGCCGAGGCCGGAGTGTTTCTAACAGCTGAACGAGACGAGATCCTCCTTCATGTCAGAGAGGAAGGAGGAAGACGACGGCGGTCTCTGAGTCATGAGGTCAAACACACATCCACACGCACACGCGCGCACGCACGCGCACACACACACACCATACCTTCACATGATGCCCCTCCATGTAGTGTGTAGCATCTCTGAAGAGACGATACATGACGAAACCCTGAGGGTCGATGCTGTCAATCAGAGGATACGCCGTCTGGAGACACACACACACACACACACACACACACACACACACAGAACACATCATCATCGCTGTAAAGTTTTAGCGTCACTTCGATGACCTCTGATGACCTCTGATGGATCTGTTCAGCCTGTGCAGACGTCACCTTCAGCTCTGGAAACATCTCTCTGATATTGCAGCACGTTTAACGTTTTATGGACACCAGATGAAGGCGTTAATGGAGGGAATAACCTGTGATTGACTGTTAATGTCTAACTGCAGCCCTAAAAAATAAGTAACTCAGGTTTGGCTGCGTGTGTGTGTGTGTGTGTGTGTGTGTGTGTGTGTGTGTGTGTGTGTTTTGCTGGCTTTCAGATGACCGTAAACAAGTCGACACACTTCACACACAAACAGAGCAGAGAGCCGACTGACGGCTCTGTTAGCATCTGAAAGGCCTGAGCATGTGTAAACAACAACAACGACAACAAGGAGACAAAGACCGCCTCGTGTGTGTGACAAACAGCTCGCCACACGACGCCAGCACGAATAAAACTCTGGATTTTATGTGTTAATCAGTGAGTTTTAGAGGCCATTTGTTTCCTCTGAGCAGCTTCCAGTCTTCATGCTAAGCTAAGCTAACAGAGGACAGAATCAGTCCTCCAACAGCTGGCCTGAGACCAGCTTTGTCCTCAGCTCTGTGTTATTAAAACGACTCAAAGTGTTTCCTTTAAGCAGCTTCTGCTCCTGAAGCAACGCGAAACAAACCGTCACCTCCAATCAGCTGCACAGAAACCTCTGAGGGCGTGTTTAGAGAAAACACACTGTGTGAGCGTGTGTGTGTGTGAGCGCGTGTGTGTGTGAGCGCGTGTGTGTGTGCGCCCACGCCTCACCATGCCGGTCTCTGCGGTGAAGATGACAATCTCGTAGAGCGGGGCGAGCTGCTGGAACAGGTAGTCGATGCCCGGACGCTTCTTAAACCTCCAACCCGTCGACAGCTGAAACAGACGAAAAACACCGAGTCAGCGTTAGTGAGGAGCTTCAAATCACGCAGAAAGTCGAGCAGAACATTGAGGTTATGATGAAAAGGCTGCTGGTTGGTGCACGGCAGACAATATTAAGGTTTTCATTTGATCTCGCACGCTCCTGCAGGGATCTGACTGGCCGACGCGGTGACCTTGAAACCACTTCAGTGGCCTCCTTTATTGTTCCCTCCATTAAACTCTACAGCGCTGCTTTTGACTGCTGCTCTGTGTGAGCTTGATAAATGTTCTGTTGGCTGTGTGTGTGCGTGCGTGTGTGTGTTTAGTGACCACACTGATGTTTTTTCTACACGGTGAAACTTTTTTTTAATTATCATTTACACTCAATCTCTTGCTGATCATCTGCAGCGATAACATGCTGGTGTCAGTTGAAGCGGTTACTGTTAGCGTGTGCGTGTGTGTGTGTGTGTGTGTGTGTGTGTGACAGGAAGTGAGGTGAGTGGTGGGGCAGGTGCAGCCACTTCTCAGTGTGTTTGCCTGTTTTAACAGGCGGCAGGTGTCGAGTTACAGCTGCTGCACACCTGTCAGGTAGGTGGATAGAGTGTGAGTGTGTGTGTGTGTGTGTGTGTGTGTGTGTGTGTGTGTGTGTGTGTGTGTGGAAGCAGGAGTGTCTCAGCAGACTAGAGTTGTCGACAGGTGGTGGGACACTCCTCCACCTCCACCTGTCCCATAGAGCCATTCACCTCCTCTGCTCCTCTGTTTGCTCTGTGACTGTTAATGAAACACGTTATAAATAAAGTTTAACGTCTGCTTCAGTCTGTTTTTCACCTGTTTCCCTGAGCTCACCTTCAGTCCAAATTTAACACCTGCATTTACCTGCAGGCTCTATGACATCACAGCTAGCCTGTAGCCAATCCCACAAACACAAGATTATTTGATAAAGGACGAGCGTGAGGAGGCGAGAGAGAGGAGGCGAGCGTGAGGAGACAAGCGTGAGGAGGCGAGAGAGAGGAGACGAGAGAGAGGAGACAAGCGTGAGGAGGCGAGAGAGAGGAGACAAGCGTGAGGAGGCGAGAGAGAGGAGACAAGCGTGAGGAGACGAGAGAGAGGAGGCGAGCGTGAGGAGACAAGCGTGAGGAGACAAGCATGAGGAGGCGAGCGTGAGGAGACAAGCGTGAGGAGGTGAGAGAGGAGACAAGCGTGAGGAGACAAGCGTGAGGAGGTGAGAGAGGAGACAAGCGTGAGGAGACAAGCGTGAGGAGGCGAGCGTGAGGAGACAAGCGTGAGGAGACAAGCGCGAGGAGACAAGCGCGAGGAGACAAGCGTGAGGAGACAAGCGTGAGGAGGCGAGCGTGAGGAGACAAGCGTGAGGAGGCGAGCGTGAGGAGACAAGCGTGAGGAGGTGAGAGAGGAGACAAGCGTGAGGAGACAAGCGTGAGGAGACAAGCGCGAGGAGACAAGCGTGAGGAGGCGAGCGTGAGGTAACAAGCGTGAGGAGGCGAGCGTGAGGAGGTGAGAGAGGAGACAAGCGTGAGGAGACAAGCGTGAGGAGGCGAGCATGAGGAGACAAGCGTGAGGAGGTGAGAGAGGAGACAAGCGTGAGGAGGCGAGCGTGAGGAGGTGAGAGAGGAGACAAGCGTGAGGAGACGAGCGTGAGGAGGCGAGCGTGAGGAGGCGAGCGTGAGGAGACAAGCGCGAGGAGACAAGCGCGAGGAGACAAGCGTGAGGAGACAAGCGTGAGGAGGCGAGCGTGAGGAGACAAGCGTGAGGAGGCGAGCGTGAGGAGACAAGCGTGAGGAGGTGAGAGAGGAGACAAGCGTGAGGAGACAAGCGTGAGGAGACAAGCGCGAGGAGACAAGCGTGAGGAGGCGAGCGTGAGGTAACAAGCGTGAGGAGGCGAGCGTGAGGAGGTGAGAGAGGAGACAAGCGTGAGGAGACAAGCGTGAGGAGGCGAGCATGAGGAGACAAGCGTGAGGAGGTGAGAGAGGAGACAAGCGTGAGGAGGCGAGCGTGAGGAGACAAGCGTGAGGAGGCGAGCGTGAGGAGACAAGCGTGAGGAGGTGAGAGAGGAGACAAGCGTGAGGAGACAAGCGTGAGGAGGCGAGCATGAGGAGACAAGCGTGAGGAGGTGAGAGAGGAGACAAGCGTGAGGAGGCGAGAGAGAGGAGACGAGAGAGAGGAGACAAGCGTGAGGAGGCGAGAGAGAGGAGACAAGCGTGAGGAGGCGAGAGAGAGGAGACAAGCGTGAGGAGACGAGAGAGAGGAGGCGAGCGTGAGGAGACAAGCGTGAGGAGACAAGCATGAGGAGGCGAGCGTGAGGAGACAAGCGTGAGGAGGCGAGCGTGAGGAGACAAGCGTGAGGAGGTGAGAGAGGAGACAAGCGTGAGGAGACAAGCGTGAGGAGGTGAGAGAGGAGACAAGCGTGAGGAGACAAGCGTGAGGAGGCGAGCGTGAGGAGGCGAGCGTGAGGAGACAAGCGTGAGGAGACAAGCGTGAGGAGACAAGCGCGAGGAGACAAGCGCGAGGAGACAAGCGTGAGGAGGCGAGCGTGAGGAGACAAGCGTGAGGAGGCGAGCGTGAGGAGACAAGCGTGAGGAGGTGAGAGAGGAGACAAGCGTGAGGAGACAAGCGTGAGGAGGCGAGCGTGAGGAGACAAGCGTGAGGAGGTGAGAGAGGAGACAAGCGTGAGGAGACAAGCGTGAGGAGGCGAGCATGAGGAGACAAGCGTGAGGAGGTGAGAGAGGAGACAAGCGTGAGGAGGCGAGCGTGAGGAGACAAGCGTGAGGAGGCGAGCGTGAGGAGACAAGCGTGAGGAGGTGAGAGAGGAGACAAGCGTGAGGAGACAAGCGTGAGGAGACAAGCGCGAGGAGACAAGCGTGAGGAGGCGAGCGTGAGGTAACAAGCGTGAGGAGGCGAGCGTGAGGAGGTGAGAGAGGAGACAAGCGTGAGGAGACAAGCGTGAGGAGGCGAGCATGAGGAGACAAGCGTGAGGAGGTGAGAGAGGAGACAAGCGTGAGGAGGCGAGCGTGAGGAGGTGAGAGAGGAGACAAGCGTGAGGAGACAAGCGTGAGGAGGCGAGCGTGAGGAGACAAGCGTGAGGAGACAAGCGCGAGGAGACAAGCGCGAGGAGACAAGCGTGAGGAGACAAGCGTGAGGAGGCGAGCGTGAGGAGACAAGCGTGAGGAGGCGAGCGTGAGGAGACAAGCGTGAGGAGGTGAGAGAGGAGACAAGCGTGAGGAGACAAGCGTGAGGAGACAAGCGCGAGGAGACAAGCGTGAGGAGGCGAGCGTGAGGTAACAAGCGTGAGGAGGCGAGCGTGAGGAGGTGAGAGAGGAGACAAGCGTGAGGAGACAAGCGTGAGGAGGCGAGCATGAGGAGACAAGCGTGAGGAGGTGAGAGAGGAGACAAGCGTGAGGAGGCGAGCGTGAGGAGACAAGCGTGAGGAGGCGAGCGTGAGGAGACAAGCGTGAGGAGGTGAGAGAGGAGACAAGCGTGAGGAGACAAGCGTGAGGAGGCGAGCATGAGGAGACAAGCGTGAGGAGGTGAGAGAGGAGACAAGCGTGAGGAGGCGAGAGAGAGGAGACGAGAGAGAGGAGACAAGCGTGAGGAGGCGAGAGAGAGGAGACAAGCGTGAGGAGGCGAGAGAGAGGAGACAAGCGTGAGGAGACGAGAGAGAGGAGGCGAGCGTGAGGAGACAAGCGTGAGGAGACAAGCATGAGGAGGCGAGCGTGAGGAGACAAGCGTGAGGAGGCGAGCGTGAGGAGACAAGCGTGAGGAGGTGAGAGAGGAGACAAGCGTGAGGAGACAAGCGTGAGGAGGTGAGAGAGGAGACAAGCGTGAGGAGACAAGCGTGAGGAGGCGAGCGTGAGGAGGCGAGCGTGAGGAGACAAGCGTGAGGAGACAAGCGTGAGGAGACAAGCGCGAGGAGACAAGCGTGAGGAGGCGAGCGTGAGGAGACAAGCGTGAGGAGGCGAGCGTGAGGAGACAAGCGTGAGGAGGTGAGAGAGGAGACAAGCGTGAGGAGACAAGCGTGAGGAGGCGAGCGTGAGGAGACAAGCGTGAGGAGGTGAGAGAGGAGACAAGCGTGAGGAGACAAGCGTGAGGAGGCGAGCATGAGGAGACAAGCGTGAGGAGGTGAGAGAGGAGACAAGCGTGAGGAGGCGAGCGTGAGGAGACAAGCGTGAGGAGGCGAGCGTGAGGAGACAAGCGTGAGGAGGTGAGAGAGGAGACAAGCGTGAGGAGACAAGCGTGAGGAGGCGAGCATGAGGAGACAAGCGTGAGGAGGTGAGAGAGGAGACAAGCGTGAGGAGGCGAGCGTGAGGAGACAAGCGTGAGGAGGCGAGCGTGAGGAGACAAGCGTGAGGAGGTGAGAGAGGAGACAAGCGTGAGGAGACAAGCGTGAGGAGGCGAGCATGAGGAGACAAGCGTGAGGAGGTGAGAGAGGAGACAAGCGTGAGGAGGCGAGCGTGAGGAGACAAGCGTGAGGAGACAAGCGTGAGGAGGCGAGAGAGAGGAGGCGAGCATGAGGAGACAAGCGTGAGGAGGCGAGCGTGAGGAGACAAGTGTGAGGAGGCGAGAGAGAGGAGGCGAGCATGAGGAGACAAGCGTGAGGAGACAAGCGTGAGGAGACAAGTGTGAGGAGGCGAGCGTGAGGAGGCGAGCGTGAGGACACGTACCGACCACTCCGGGTGCAGCAGGACGTCGGTGAGCTCCAGCACCAGCGTGTAGGGAGGTTGGTAGTACGGCTCCTTCAGAGGGTCGGGCAGCAGCTTCGGGCTCGTCGGTTCGATGATCATCTGACCGTGACATCATCAACAGGACACAGACACGCGCACACGCACGCACACGCACACGCACACGCACACGCACACGCACACGCACACACACACACACACACACACACACACACACACACACACACACACACACACACACACAGCGCCGTCATAAATCAAAGCACACTAAGTATGAACATATTTCACACATTTCACAACAGCTTCCAGAATCAGAGGAGGAAGTTGGAGAAAATTCAGGAAGTGGTGGCTTCAAAGAGGAAAATCCAGCACACACACCTCTAACACACCTACGAGTGAAGACTCCATCTTAAAAGGTTATTTTCTGTCCACAGGAAGAAGACATCAGCGCTTTGAAAAGCCCAAACAGGAAGACGGGACGTGCCCGTATTAAGAGACGCCTGCAGAACATAGACTCATGGGAGTTTCTGAAAACCCCAAAGCATCATGGGACTCCTGCATGAAGCTCCTGATGGCAGAAATCTCACATCACACAGATGAGTGCGGTGAGCGGTTCACAGCACAGGTGTGCTGTCCACAGCACCGCCCTCACACTCACCTGTCTGTAGTCCTTGAAGTATTTGAAGGTCCTCTTCAGCTGCTGGACGACCAGAGGATCTGAAGACAGAGACAACACAGAGATGAAGGAGCGTGGAGTAAGTGAAACAATCCAACGAACGACGACTTCATCTCCGAAAACAACTAACGCTCTGACTGACGCTCACGCCGACCAATCACCGGTCTCATCTGTGTTCAGAGTGCTTTCAAACTGCGTTCGAGACGTCGTCTCAGGCGATAAGTCTCTGATGCTCGTGCCGTGATCAGGCTGAGCGTGGGTAATGAAATACATGATGTCATGGCGTGTTATATGACATGAGCTGTATGAGCGTGTTTCTCTGAATGTCTGCATGTCGAGTGTTAATGTGACTAATAAAGGTTGTCTTCTTCAGCAGGATCTGACCGTTTGCTGGAGGTCACGAGCTCCGCTGTTATCCAACAAACCACAAACCAAGATCTGACACTCAGCAGGACGAGCTCTGATTGGCCAGTCGTTATCAGCGCGGCGATCAGAGGAGTCGCCTGGTTTGACCCGCAGCCTCCGAACTGATCAGTGAGGCAGAGACGACCTTCTGATGACGCCGCCGATAAGAGAGCGAGCGAGTCTGCTGATAACACCTCCAGCTGTCAGCGCGCTAATGACTAATAATAATAAAGACTCCGTTTCCCATGGGGCCACGGGCTCATTACTGCACACACACACACACACACGGCACTCTCTAGCGTCCACCTCTCTCTCTTTAAACACACACGCTGAAGCTAGCACGCTCTGCTCCCCCGGGACTCAATACCCCAGAGTTCATAGCAGCGTGCTGAAGCAGGAAGCCGAAGCCATCTGCCACGGTCCTGTTGTGAGGACGCGCTCACACTTTCACACGTGTGTGTGTGTGTGTGAGTGTGTGTGTGTGTGTGTGTGTGTGTGTGTGTGTGTGTGTGTGTGTGTGTGTGTGTGTGTGTGTGTGTGTGTGTTAGCAGATGGAGGAGGTTCATATAGATCAGGGTGGAGCAAAGGTTAGAGAAGATGGATGTACAGAAACTCAGTATTTTGACACGTTACAGGACAGGGACACGAATGATCTGAAGACAGTGCAGACAGTGAAGACAGTGCAGACAGTGAAGACAATGGAGACAGTGGAGACAGTGAAGACAGTGAAGACAGTGGAGACAGTGGAGACAATGGAGACAGTGCAGACAGTGAAGACAGTGAAGACAATGGAGACAGTGGAGACAGTGGAGACAGTGCAGACAGTGAAGACAGTGAAGACAGTGAAGACAATGGAGACAGTGCAGACAGTGAAGACAGTGCAGACAGTGAAGACAATGGAGACAGTGCAGACAGTGAAGACAGTGCAGACAGTGAAGACAATGGAGACAGTGCAGACAGTGAAGACAATGGAGACAGTGCAGACAGTGAAGACAGTGAAGACAATGGAGACAGTGCAGACAGTGAAGACAATGGAGACAGTGCAGACAGTGAAGACAGTGAAGACAATGGAGACAGTGCAGACAGTAAAGACAATGGAGACAGTGCAGACAGTGCAGACAGTGCAGACAGTGGAGACAGTGGAGACAGTGCAGACAGTGGAGACAGTGCAGACAGTGCAGACAGTGCAGACAGTGCAGACAGTGGAGACAGTGCAGACAGTGAAGACAGTGCAGACAGTGCAGACAGTGCAGACAGTGGAGACAGTGGAGACAGTGAAGACAATGGAGACAGTGCAGACAGTGGACTCTAAACGTGGCTCACAAAGTGGATTTTAGAGACAGTCCAGCTGATGTAAACAAACACGATTACGTGGCTGCAAACCAGTCAAATTAAGGACAACAAACTGGCAAACCTGCGTTACCAGTGAAGCACCTGGCCCGAGGCCCCGACAGGTTCATCAGTGTCCATAGAAGACACAGAGGACCACGGTGTCTTCATAAAATGTCTTGGATACAAACATTTGACATTTGTTGTAGACGTTGTGAAAACGTCTGAGGACCACCAAACGATTCATGGAAACCGCTTCACACATCTGCTCTTCATCATGAGGACATAGTAACAGCAGTAATGAAGCTGATGAAGACGGACACTTTGGCTGCCTCCAAAAGCCACTCGCTCCCCGCAGACCCCCACATTAACAGAATAAACATGCCGGCTGCTCCCTTTGGTCTCTGCAGCTCGACACGACTTGTTTCTGAGTCACGCCTTTAAACTCCACCGAGCTGTGAATAATTCTGAACGCGTTCTGCCAAAGATCTCATTTCATGAGCGAACGAAGCCGCGAGGAAACCGAGCAGAGGAGGGCCAGCGTGCGGCTCCCTGAATGATCAGGAGCGCGCGCGCGTGTGTGTGTGTGTGTGTGTGTGTGTGTGTGTGTGTGTGTGCGTGTGTGTGAGGAACAAACTGAAGGAGGGTGGCGTCACACACACACACACACACACACACACACACACACACACACACACACACACACGCGCGCAGGCGGTGTGGGAGTGTATGCGGGGCTGTGGAGTAACCTCTCCCCTGGGAACCAACCAAACACACCCTGCAGAAAGACAGATGAGTTTGTGTGTGTGTGTGTGTGTGTGTGTGTGTGCATGTGTGTGTGTGGTATGCAGTATATGCCGATGACGTATGTGTGGATGCCTTCTGTGATGTGTGTGTGTGTGTTTTTTTTGGGGGGGGGGCAGATAAAGGCAGGCCTTTATCATGTTAATTGATGGAGAATGGGGTTGGACGAAAGGCGGCGGTGAAGACGGGGGAGGACAGGGGACGGAGGACGGAGGAGTGGAAGTGATGTCTCGGGGAGGCTGATGGGCAGATGAACAGAGGATGACAGGAAGAGGATGAAGAGGAGCAGCGGTGTTTGTCACGCTGTCGGCTTCACTGCTGACAGGAGGAAGTCGACCACGGGGGCTCTGATTGGTTCTCTGGGCTCCAGATCACATGACTTACTTTCTGTCTAATGTCTTCAGGCCTTGAACGTTTGACTGAGATCTTTTAAGGCTGAAATGATGACAGTCTCAGGTGTGGTCAGGAGCTGCTGTGAATGGTTGTCCAGGCGTGCCCCAGCTGGGACAGAAAACAGGACGGACAGAGGACCACATCCAAACCTGGATGAGACAAAAACAGGTTCCTGCAGAACGTAAATAAGGCCCAGTTAGAGCCCTGAAGCGTCCGGCCTGTGTCTCACACTGAGGACATGCTGGGAGTGAAGGACGAGAGGCCACCTCTCCTCTTTCTCCTCCTCTCCTTTCATCTCCTGTCCCTCTCTAACGGTCTTCCTTTCATAGTCAATGCCGGCTCTTTGTCCGAGAGGCCTCGCTCGGTCGAGCTGTCAGATCAGGCCTGTTTGTGTTTTCCTTGAATCCGGCCTGGGTGGGCCGACGGGGGCCAACAACCCTCCTCCAGCCCTGAAACTGGTCTGCCAGGTCGGCGCTGAGGACGGGCGGGCTAGCGCTATCATGGCCGAGGTCATCGTGCTGTGAGAGGGCGGATTCGGCTGCTCTGTGTGGACGTGCTTCAAAGACCAGGATGTGAGAGTATCAGGTGTGATGTCTGGCTCTTCAGCTGCTGAAGTTCCTTCACCAGCTGGTCTCTAACTGCAGGTGCGTTCCTGTCCACCTGTCTTCACCACGAGGGGCTTTTATCAAGAGAAAAAACAGTGAAAAAGCAAGAAACTGAACAAACGCTACTTTAAAGTGACAGCCACAAGAAACACGACGAACACTTCAGTGTTAACGTCTCATAAGACAAGACGAACATAAATGACGTGTTCAGAGACGATCCTCATCTTTAGTGCCGTTTCACTCGACCGCTGTGATTGGCTAACCGAGCTAACAACCATAGCATAAACATCATCACTGAGCACCGCGGCGCTGAGCGTTTGCTGCTCGGTTAATCCACAGACAATAAAAGCTACGTCAGTCATCCGGAGCACTTTGGTATCGAGGTCGTGGACCAAACGCTAACAGGAAAGTTTTTTCCTCCAGACTTTTGTCTGCTTTCATTTGTTTTCTCGAGCAGAATGACGTCTGAACGAGCAGCCACAGGTTTTATCTGCTGCAGCAAATCTTTCAGTTCAGCTGAAGAATCGCTCGTCTTCATCACGTCAGAGTCACATCAGACATATGATCTGACTTTCAGTTTGGACCTTTCTCTCATAACTTTATCTAAACTCAGTAAGAACTCTGCTTCATCTCGTCCACGGCAGTTTTCACTTCCTGCCCTCCGTCTGAAGGAGTCACATGACTGCGAACGACCTGTTTCTCCTGAATATGAAGGTGATAAAAAAGACAAATGTCGCCGAGCTCACTGTAACTCTATAAGCACGTGACATCAGCCTGATCGTGACCAGATCAAAGCATCGAACAAGCTGACAGCTGGTCTGAACCGCAGCAGCCCGACCGTCTGATGATGGATCTAAATGTTCCTCACAGCTCCAGTGGAGTCTCTGCGTTTTAAAACTGGTAAATGACGAAGAGGCAGATGATGAAGGCTGGCGGTGCCATAAACTGAAAGGAAAAAGAAGGAATTCCACTTCATGTTCAAATAAAAAAGCGTTTTGGATGGAGCTGCATAGACTTTCTGTGCCGAAGTGTGAGAAAATATTCCCGTATAAAGCTTTAATAAGCTGTAAAGGACGGGTGAGGAGCGAAGAGAAACAGAGGGAGGAGGAAGAGGAGGAGGAGGAGAAGAAAACAAGTTGACACAAGCCAGTTAAGGAGGGAGAGAGAGAGAGAACGGAGGAGGGAGGGGTCGACCAAAATAATGAGAGAAAAGATGAAAGGAGAAGAAAGAGGATGAAGGACAAACAGAAAGAGACGGTTAAAAACACAGTGCAGGGGGAGGAGGGCAAAGGAGAGGGAGGAAAGAGGGGAGCAAATGAGGAGAGAAGGAGGGGATGGGAGGAGAGGAAAAAGACAAGGAGAGGAAGGAAAGGAAGGATAGGAGGCAGAAAAGGACAGATGAAAGCGAGTAAAGGAAGGAAAGATGAGAGGAAAGAAGGAGGGATGTATAAAAGAAGAGCAAGAGGGATAAAGGAAAGAGGAAAGGATGGAAGAAGCAGAAAAAGAGAGAAAACATGAGGGAGGAAAGAGGGATGCAGAGAGGTGGAGGTGGAGAGGAGGATGGAGGGGCCTCCTCCCGAACAAAAGCTGTGGTCAGGCTCCGCATCTGCTTCACAACAACACCCTCCTCCTCCTCCTCCTCCTCCTCCTCCTCCTCCTCCTCCTCCATCAATCGTTTGTTTTCTCTCTGGAAGGCAAACGACAGTGTGGCCTCAGTGATGTATGTATGTGTGCGTGCGTGCGTGCGTACATACAGCGACATGCTAAACACATGCAGAGTTTGATTTCTGCTCAGTGCTTCAAAAACATGTCCAATGAGACAAAATCAGCTGGAAATGTCCCACAGCCACAGAGTGTCTCTGTGCTGAGCTTCAGAGACGTCCCACTCAGACTGCTGGAGCTTCGTACCAGCTTAAGACAAAGGTTTGTCCTCCATCACTGGGAGGAGTCCAGTGTCACAGTGCGAGAGGTCCAATGTCTGAACGTTTTATCAGAGTCACAAAACCAAAGCGTGATCACTGTTTGTCCTTTAAAGCGAGACATATTTAATCAGAGTCAGACGTGAAAAAACTCCCACTGCTTCTGATTAAGAGTTTATCTCAACCAATCAGAGCTGAAGGTGGCTGCCGGAGAAGGTTTTGGTGAGTTTTGTTGTTTCTGCCCAGTTTGACTGAAGCGTGTTTCACGATGCTAAAACGATGTTTCTGTGAATGGAGTCTGGTGGCAGCACGGCCGCTGCTGGTTAAACCAACAGACCTCGCTCTAACGGTGACGTCCATCTTCCTTAATGCTGCCAGTCCCAACCAACAGCCTGAGCCACAGCGCTCGCTCAGTACTGGACCACGTACACAAACTGTTGTCTCCATCAGTCGTGTGGAATCATGGGAAAAAAGGCTCCAAAGACATGGAACCATAAACTGCAGAGTGTCTCTTGCAGCGGTTTGCCCTCTTATGGACACGATGTGCAAAAACAGATGCTGGAACGGGTCGAACGCATGTGTTTCTGTGTCACTTTTGGCCAATTTTGAACATCAGGCACCTGAATGTTGTTCTGAGTCAAACCTGAAGGCTGGAAAGACGACTGGAGACGGAGGTCTACTCAACATCGTTAGCATCGAGATGAAAGCTCAGGAAAAACTAACGAGCGCGCTCTGAGTTTTCCAACACGTGTTTATGTGCCAACGGTTAAAAACGATTGGGAAACGCTGGAGGACACGTGGGGCTGGTTCGTCTCTGAGTGCGTCTGCATATCCGCAACCGCACACAGAGGAGACGCCATCGCAGCGAGGGCCGAGGGTCAGTCTGTCACGAAACTCAAGGGGCTGCTGTGCGTGTTCGTGTTCGCGTGTGTGTGTGTGTGTGTGTGTGTGTGTGTGTGTGTGTGTGTGTGTGTGTGTGTGTGTGTGTGTGTGTGTGTGTGTGTGTGTGTGTGTGTGGGTGGAATGCCGAATGCCACCACTTGGCACGCAAACAGAGTCCGTCGCCAAACACGTCCCATAAGACCCATCCATCCATCCCGCCATCGCCCATCCCTCTGCACGCCGTCTGCTGCTCCCAGAGGAGGAGGAGGAGGAGGAAAGCAGGTGATGGCAGAGGGGGAGGGTGGGGGAGTGGAGGAAGAGGAGGAAGTCATAGAGAGGCTGTAACGAAACAGGCAACCAGAGAGTTGGGGGACGAGGAAGAGGACAGGATGAAGGAGATGGAGCAGAGATTCTCCGTCTCTGCTCCCTGAGGGATCATGAACTTTTACCCCGGTCCCTAAGCTCATCAGGGGACATTTGGCCCTGGTCCCAGAGGTCCCTAAGAGGCCCCCGATCATGATTGGCCCTCATTACTGTGCAGAGGGCTGATGGGAAACGGGCGGAGGTGCGTCTCAGTCTGAGCACCTTTCAGCAAATCGACGGGAGATGTTGTAACAGGCACAGTCACACGGTGCTGTGATGATCATGTGACCACAGCTGCCAATGAGCTTCCTGAAGACAAAACGCCCCCCGAGGTTCGTCCAGATGTAGGACGGACGCAGCTGTTTGTGGGAAACCAAAAAAACGAGAGAGCCACATAAAAACACACTTTTAAAGGACAATAATGAAGAGTTTTACTGCTGCTGCATCACTGTCACTGTAAATCACAGCGCTTGTATCACAAATGTCTCTTTCTGTCCGTCCAGCTGTCCACACCTCGCACATCTTCTGTTTGCAATCACACACAATCTGGAGGAAATGTGATAATTAATTAATTATTTTTCTGCAGATCAACAAATTGAACCAAAGCCCAAAATGTGTTCATGTGTCCCTCAGCACCGTCTGACTTCCTGTCTGTGGCTCTCATCTCGAAGCCCATTGGTTCCTGAAGACGACATAGATCTTCAAAAACACTTGAGAGCATGAGAGTCAAAATAAAAGCGTGGGGGGTCGTTTGATTGTGGCATCTTAAAGCAAACAGGCGTCAAAGTTCCCTTTGACCTTTGGACTGCTGGAGGTTTCTGAAGCCTTTCAGTGAGCAGGTCTAACGGAGTGTACCGGTGCCTGGAAGCATCCATACTGTGTGTGTGTGTCTGTGTGTGTGTTTATGGGTGTGTGTGAGCGACAGCTGTGAGCTTTACATCGAGTCGATCTGCTGGGACAGAAGTGTCCTGTTAAACTAACTCTGATCGCCTGCTGATACCAATAATCCCATCGTCAATACCTCACTGTCCCGGAGGCCCAGTCATGCATCCACATCCCTCCTTCTGTTCATGAATCAATCCATCAATGCTTCGACACAGACAGATGGACAGACAGATAGTGACAGACAGGGAGACAGAGAGACAGAGAGACAGAGGAGAGACGGTAATAAAGTTACAGACGCAGAGGGAGGCATGAAGAGACGAGTTCTGTGGACAGATGAGGACAAAGTGGACCTCAGGGAGTGTTTTGTGACGGAGGGACAGATTCAGGAGGAGGGGTGTGTGCAGCAGGACACAGGCTGGACCTCTGGGGGACAGAGTTATTGATGAAGTGATTATTGGTAGCAGCAGGTGATCAGAAGTCGTTTAGAGGGCGAGCTGATGGTCTGAGATGTTTGGGCTCATCACTCATCCAGCTTTCTGGACTCTCATGACTCTGTCTGGGACATTTTCTGGGACATTTTGGGCAGTTGAGTGTAAGTGCATGTGTGTGTTTGTGTTGTGTGTTGGGAGCGGTTGGACAGGCAGTGGGGGGGGGGGTTGTTGAACAACGGGGTGGGGGCATGTGGGCGTGTGGGCGTGTGGGGGTGGGAGGCAGTTGGCAGTGCCATCGAGGCTCTGCAGACAGATCCATCATTCACACAAACGCTGACATCAACACACGCGTCGCTGCCAGCGTGTCAATAAAAACACAAATGCTCAGCAGAAGACAGAGGAGGACTCATCTGGACCAAGGCGGCGTGAACACAGCACACACACTGACACACACACACTGACGTGCACGAACACACATGCGCGCACACACACACACACACACACACACACACACACACACACACACACACACAGAAAGAAAGCATCTCTCAGTCTGCAAGCTGCTGCTGGTTGGACTGAGGCCTCCTCTGAACGGGTATTTTCTAAAACGCAGCTCCTTTAAATGTGTTTTGGCTTTTCGTCCACACAAACTGCATGTTAGGTCACTGAAAACACCTTCTAGGGGAAGACGTTCAGACGACGTTGTTTACGCTCTGAAAACAAAGCAGCGCTGATGCTAACGTCGCTAACAGGCCTCAGACTGTGCTACGGAGACGCACACACACACACACACACACACACACACACACACACACACACACACACACACACACACACACACACACACACACACACACACACACACACACACACACACCGGTGTGTTTCCACTCACCTCTGTCGAACTCATCTGGAATCTGTGGGGAGGCAGAAAGGTGAGAAAAGGTATTAAAATCACACGTAACAGCTGACTGAAAATCAATGATATCGTGTCATCGTCACATCAGGACCAATCAGTGTGCATGACGAAACACAAGAAATCAATCACCCTATGACTGATGGTTAAACGGACTCGTGTGGCTCCTCAGGACAGAAACCAACGAGAGGAGAACAGAAGGAGCAAAAAGGAGGCGCAGGAGAAAGGGAGGAAATGGAGAAAGGAAAACATGAGAGGACGGGAAGACGGAGAGAATGTATGACATGAAGAAGACGTAGGAGGAGGAAAAGCAGAGAGCGGAAGAAAAGGAAAAGAGGAAGCAGGAGGAGGAGGAGAGAGAGAGAGGGAGAAGGAGAAACATGGATGGAGGAGATGATGCAGGAAGCCCAGAGGAGGAGGAGGAGGAGCAGTGCAGGGCTGGTCAGGACTGTGGAGCAGAGCTCAGGGCTCTGGTGCGGGACTCCCCCTGGTGGCCATGAAGCAGACGTGCAGCTGTATTCAGCTCACACTCACGGAGTCGCCTCATTAGTTTTTTAAATGAGGAGACTGAAGGTAAAATTAATATGGATGACTGAAAACACGCGTGTGGCTGCTAATTCTGAACTAACTAAGAGAGTACAAAGCAAAATGTCCACTCCGTCCTGGTTTCTACAGTCCACGTGTGAACACCATGACGTGACTCATTAAAGATAACATAAATCATGAACCAAACACAACACAGATCCCATTACAACAAGTAGCTAACACCTTTCTAATTGGGCACACTGGATTTCTATTACTCCACCTGCTGGCCTGATAGACTGGACCAAACATCCTGAGGAGAAAACACTCAGGGATGTAACGTGGAAGCAGGTTTCTGAGGTTTGAATGCAGGTGAAGTTCGTGAAAAAGCTTCTGGAAAGGCTGAAAAGGTTGGCAGGCTGTTGACTTCTGCTGCTGTCTACACTTTCCAGCGAGCTCAAACAGACGAGGCTGCGTGAGAGCCGGCAGAGCAGATCCAGACCAGACCCAGATGCTCACATACGGGGGTGCACTGAGGGCGGGGGCCACAGCTCAGCTGCTGCTGGTTGTGTTGTGAGGGTCAGCAAGGACGGAGGTGTGAAAGGGTCGTTAAAGCTCATCGACACCTTGATATGACTGCAGCGCTGCAGCCGGGGGGGGGGGGGGTTGTCAGGTTCCCACACACCAAACAGAAATACAAAACCACTACAGAGTGATCCTGCCTGATGTGACTGAGATCTGGCTCCGAAAACCAAACCTGAAGTTCAGCCTGAAGCTTGTTCAGTGTACAATCAGTGATCACTGCTGCTGTTCTCCACGTGGCTTCACTTCAGAGACGAGTCCTTCAACAAGTCCACACCACCTGTGTGTCCTGTTAGTTCTTCATGTAGACAAGCACCTTCTGTCTACTGAAGCTCTAAAGGTTTGATCTCTTTGAGGTAACGTTTACATCAAATTGTCCAGCAGCAGCTCGGTGGTTTCTGCTTCTCTGGAGAAGAAAGGACGGAGGACAAATGTCCAGTTCTGACACAAGTTTGGACAGGAAGGTGGGATAAGTGTGCCGTCTCATCAGAATGTCCCACAATGAGCACAAGAAGCCCGACTGAAGCGTGGAAATGTGCAGAAGAAGCAAAGTGAGGTATAAACGATACGGTGCTGCGAAGTATCGTCCTAAAAATACCTTCATGTAGTTTTTGCTAAATAAATAATTAAATGCTCTGACTGCTTCTCACGCGATGCAGCCATTACATGTGGACAGACAAATTCACGTACATCCACACAGAGCAGGGTTTCAGAGGGAAGTCTGACGACAGAATCAAACAATTGGGACGATCTAATTAACTCTCCTCTGACGGCATCAGGACACTGTGTTGTTCCCTAAAGACGAACAGCGAGATGAGACGAGCGCGTCCTCGTTTCCCTCACAGCCGCAGACACAAGTACAGTAAGATGCAAAGCTGAGGACAGGCGCGTCCTTTGAAGAGCGTCCTCCCCCGTGGGGCGGAGCAGGAAGGTGGCGGAAGTGTGCCTCGGCTTTGAAGTGATCCGGTCGGCCTGTTGGCTCGACAGGATGCGGCCGAGAGTTTACAACGTGTGACGGCGGGAAGGAAAGGTCTTTACAACACGGCATGGAGGAGAGGACGGGGCCTGGTTCCCGCGTCCCCACAAGACTTCAGAGGACAAAACACCTCACAGCCATCACAAACGACATGTCGGCAGCCTCCGACCTGCACCGCAGGAGGATCGACTGAGGGGCTGAGCGTGACCTCTGACCTCAGGGCAGTGTAGCACAGCGCAGTACAGCGGACAAGCTAAAGATCACTTGCTAATTTCCTGTTTGTCCAGAGTCCTAATAAAGGGACAGTCCTCATGTTGTCACTTTATATTTCTGTATATCAAAGTCAGCCAGGACAAAAACTGTCCCTGAAACCCACAGAGAGCACGAGACATTAACGCTGGAGACAAGCAGCAGAAAGCATCGAGGCATGACTGATCGCTGTCATCAACGTTTCGGTTATCTTTAACAAAGACTGGAGAAAGTTCGACAACAGCTGAGTTTAGTTTGTTCAGAAATAAGATTATGATCCGTCGAAGCTGTTTCTGAACGATTTGAGCACAAAAATCAAACGGAACAAAGAACATTTTGGAGATTTTGACGGTTGGTTGGACAATGCAAGACATCTGGAGGACAAGATTTCATTACGTCCTAACATCTTAGAATAGAATAATAGAATAGAATAGAATAAATCTTTATTGTCCACCAGGGGGGTGGAAATTTGTCTTTGGCTCACCAGACACAGTAATAGTAATAGTAATAATAATAATAATAACAAAATAAAATAAAATAAGAAAGAAAATACAATAAAATGTACATAGATAAAATCAGATACATTATAAACATTAAGTATTGAGAGAAGTTCATGGCATGACTATGGACCACATCCCATCAGTCACTTTGCAGAGTTAAGGATACTAATAGCACTCGGGACAAAGGATTTCTGAAATACATTTTTAGTTGCCAGAGGGACTCTGTAGCGCCTCCCGGAGTTTAAAGGCTCAAACTGGCTGAATAGAGGATGAGAGCGATCTGACAGGATGCTCTCCGCCTTTTTCCTCGTCCTTTCTGTAAAAAGTTGGATCAAAGGCTTCTGAGGTTTGCCAATTATCTTACTGGCCGCAGACACAATCCTAGAAAGTTTGTTCTTAAGTCTGCAATTTAGGTGACCATACCAAGCAGGAAGATGAAAGGTTAAAACACTTTCCACCATAGTTTTATAAACAAGCTCCAAAATCTGCTGACTGACTCCAAGGCCACAAAGTTTCCTGAGGAGATAGAGGCGCTGTGAGCATCTCTTAAAGATAAACTCTGTATTTCCAGAGAAGCTCAGTTGGGAGTCTAAAAAAGTGCCAAGGTATTTAAAGTTATCCACAGTTTCAACATGTTGACCATCAAGTGAAACTGGTTCTGTCTTCAGATCTTGTTTTGTACAAATGATTGGTTCTTTTGTTTTGGCCACGTTGATTTCCAGACAACTAATATGACACCATGTTTGAAGTGCCTGAGTATGACCCAAATAGGCTGCTTCACCTACAGGATCTAATTTTTGAAGAAGGCCAACTACGGCCATGTCATCTGCATACTTAAACAATTTAAAATGTGTGTCATTGACCATGAATTCATTTGTAAAAAGTGAAAATAGCACCGGGGAAAGAACACAGCTCAGTTTCCTCCCTGAGCTCAACTAATCATTGACTTGGACTTGTTGCTTCTCCTTTAACTTCATGTGAGCACGCACGCACGCACGCACGCACGCACGCACGCACGCACGCACGCACACACACACACAGCACATGTCACAGTCCTGTTCAGCAGAAGGTGACGAAGAGCCCGAGGATGACGAGGCGTCGTAAGTGTGCCTTTTGAAGGCTGACGAGCGGCGTAAGGCGGCCGCCACGCTGACGTGAGAAGTGTGTCGTCCATGGGGCGCTGGACGGTCCCCACAGGATGTCCAGGTGAGATAAGTGTGCTCTTTGAAGGAAGCAATCCTCTGCGGCTGTAAGGAAGTGAGCGGAGACAAAAGACGGCCGTCCTTCCCACGTCCACGCCTCATCGCGTCCACGCCTCATCACATCCACGCCTCATCACACACTGATGCCACACATGAATTCCACCCCTGCAGCTTCTCATACGATCAACCTGCAGTTTGTCAAACGTCACAATCTGGACTCTTCGGGCATAAAGCTTTTGTATGTGGGGTTACTTTCTCAGAGACTTCTGCAGCAGAACAAGGACTGAGACCATCAGGGCCCCGAGAGTTTGATGCAAACTGCTTGAAAAAGGACCCTGAAGCCGGTTTGAGGTCATCCTTCTGCCCTCTGAGGCCGTCTTCTCTCTGGACGGCTCGTCTTTCTCGGGCTGACGGCTTCAAAGTCAGGACGCTAACGGCCGCTCAGCAGGAAGCCTTCCTGACATGTTGGGCTCTTTGGCGCCAACAAAAGGACCCTAATGTGAGAGAAGTGTGCCCTTTGATGAGCCTGTCTCCCCAGAGCAACACCTCCAACAGCTGATCCTGTCTGAGAGCTGGACCCAGAGAAAACCAGTCAGCTGCTGTCTGAACAGGAAACTCACCACCACAACGCTGATGAGCGCAGGGCATTAGATGCTGATGGGTTCTTGACTCTAAGACGTCCTGTCCAACAGTAAAAAGACGTCTGATTCCAACAGTTTGCTTTGTGCTTCCCATAAACACGAGTACAGTAACAACTGCAGGCGCTAAACTCATCTTAAAATCAGTCCAATGAACCTAAAACTAAACAAGTTTAATCCCACTGACATTAAAGACAGTCTGTGCTTCAAGTGTGGACAGTCAGTCAGTCTCTTCTCTGGAGATTTGACATCATGTGGGGACATGTTTTACGACTGGAACCAGTTTTCAGACCCAGTACAGAGATCTAGGACCTGGTGATTAGATCTTCCGTCTTTACAAAGACACCTGGGTGGACTGTCCTACAGTTCACAGTCCTAGAAGCATCTGGACAGCAGCCTGGTCCCTGAATGGATTTCCATGCGGGGACTGGAGGTGGCAGCCATTGCTGTGTGGACGTGGGATAACTGGGCTCTTTGATGTCGTCCCTTCTCTTACAGCACGACAACGAACAAAAGGTGAAGGTGACGTAAGTGTGCTCCTTCCTTTCCCATGCCAACACCTCTGACAGCGCTCGTCTGTCCACATCCACACCTCTGATGGACGGACAGACGCAGCGCTGGTCGAATGGCCTCACTGCTGCGGTATAGCAGCTACTTCTGCGTTGGTGAGGACACCGTTTGCGTTGGTGAGGACACCCTTTGCCTGAGACGGAGTCAGACTTGCATGTTGTCACATGTTGTGTTCGAGGCCGTTGGGTAAATTCATGCTTTCCACACTGACTCCAGCGTCCACCCTGAGCCCTTCACAGCCTCCTAAACCACAGGAAGAGGATCTGCTACCTGCGAGGTGAGGAAAACACCACCACACATCAAAAGGAAGTGAGGCGAGGAGAAGGCGGCTGAACTTCGCGGCAGAGCGTCGAAGTGTGCCGCCTCAAACCGCCACACACGCCGAGACCCCACCTGACCGAACAGACGGGTAAACGTGTCCTCACAGCGTGGACACAAGCTTTTAGAGCACCATGACTGTGAAAGACTGACGGGTTTGTAACGTGGGCCGAATCACACCTGCAGGGATGCTGTGTGTGTGTGTGTGTGTGTGTGTGTGTGTGTGTGTGTGTGTGTGTGTGTGTGTGTGTGTGTGCGTGACAATAAAACTTACTATATTTCCTTTTTCGTCCACTGAGTTGGTGCCTGAGAAAGAAAGAACAGGTTTAGTACCACTCAAACATTCAGACTGTGAGGTGCAGTGAAGTGACAGAATCATCAAACATCTGCTGGAAACTGAAGTTTCTCCAGTTTTATTCAAGTAAAGTTCCTGCTTGTGGTTCGAATTTGACAGTTAAAAATGGGAAAACACACCTGAGGCTTCTGTGGCGGAACAAAAGCATCACAGACATCGTTTTGGCGTCAGCACACCGGCACAGAAAGGGTTCAGATGATGCTACCGCTAACGACGAGAGCTACAACAATGAGCTGACTGAGCCGTTTGTCACGAACACAGAATTAATGTTTAAAGAAGGAAACGTCAAACACTCCCAACAGAATGTGTGAAGACGTCACCTCGAGCTGCAAGAACTTCTGATGGGTTAAAAATACTCAATAGTTCAATCAATAAGGAAGTAACTGTCAGCTGCAGCTTCAGTAAAGACAAAGCGTCACATGCACACCTTTTCAGCCTTTTCACTGCACAACATTCAGTCGTATTTGTGCAGCTTGATCGCAGCGTTCAGACACGTCATTTCATTCCCAGACTCAAAACTTTTGAACACCGACTCCTGCAAACATCAGCGGCACGACACCAAATCTTATGACAACAGAAGAAACAAAGACTTTCACAAAGCGACCTGCAGGAAACCACAGACAGATGCAGACGAGCGTGTTCTCGTTATAATCCAGAATACCTCAGAGGGGCTAATCCACATGGCCGAGACCTGATGAAGCTCCACATTAGAGGAGCTTATTCCCGTTCAGTATTCCAAAATTATGCCATGATTGGATGAGACGAGGACGGTAAACTTCAAAAGTAGCTTCTGAAATAATAAACATCCATCTGTCACGCCGCCGCTGACTGACTGCTGTCTGCCAGGAAAATTCCCTGAAAATTCCCTGAAAATTCCCTCAGGTGGTCTTGATAAGGCCAAACGTCAGCGGCTCCTGGCTGCTCGGCTCGCAGGAAGCTCAAACCTGCTCTGCTTTCTACCTGACAAACGGATGAATTAACCTCTTTAATGTTCTCCGTCTGACTCTCCTCTGCTGCTCGCCTCTGACTGACAGCTGCTAGCCCCACCCACCTGTGGGCCGTCCCTCCAACCAGGAAGCTGGGGGCGGTAAACCAATCACACCCGATGTTTACAACGCCCTGGGGGGGGGCTTCTGATCAAGTTTCAGCTCAACCCATTTAGCCACACAGAGGTCGACTACAGATCAATCATTAATATTTATTTTCTCAATCAATATATTTATTGTTTGGCTTTACACAGCGTTAGCATGAAATGAGCTGTCATCTGACAGGCTCCACCATGTTTGAGCTCGTTAGCATGAAGCATGCTCGACGTCAAACAACACGCAGCCGGCGCGCGCTGCTGAAACCCGTTTCCTTCGTGATGATCACAAGCTGCGGCTTCACCTCGACCGCGAGGCATCAGCGGCCAATGACAGCGACGACTGGACAGACGGAGCGACAGCGTGATGGACGCCGTCCTGCAAGGCCTCCTTTGATGTGACCGCACGTCGGCCTCAACACAAAGCCTGGGTGTTTCTGTGTTTCTGGCAGTTTTCTGGAGGATAATGTGTCGGCTGAGCGGGTTCAGGGACCAGCAGACAGTCAGACTCACCGAATATGTAGACCATGCCGACCGCCCCGCCGAGGCCCATGAGTCCCGCCAGCCGCAGCACCATCTTCTTGGCGTAGGCCGTGTTCTCCTTCTGCTTCTTGTCCTCCGTCTTTTCTCCCTCCTTGTCCCCCTCACCTCCTTCAGGAGGCGGCTGGCCCTGAGCAAAAACAAAAACTACCATTATTAACGCCATAATGATCAGACTGTCACCTTATCCAATGCCCCGCCTACCGTCCAATCAGAACTCCCAGAAGCAGGAAGTGATTATCTTCCTTTATGTACAGTCTGTCCATCAACAATATTACCTGTAGATCACCTTAGATTCGAGGACACAGTTCAACATCACCTTCATCTTTTCAAATGAGAGAATCTGAAATCCTGAAATCAAAACAGCCGACATTACGTGTTCTTTATCAGATTCAATATTTCACAATTAGTGGACGAAACGTTCAACCTGCACATGTTTCAACAGTAATGTGTCTGCTGTGGACGTCAACATGTCCATCCTGAGACTAAACGTCCTCTGCAGAAACAGCGGTTCCTCTCTGAACCCTCTCTGTGTTTGATCTGAAGACCAGCTGGCTGATCGATTGATTGACAGGTGAAAAGTCACATGTTGACATTTTGTGTCTCATTTCGATCATTATGAAGAAACGTTCATATCTGCGCTCATTCGTCTTTCCAGGAAGTGACGCAGAAATATACCTGAAAAATCAGCAGCGCGTCGTGTGTGTGTGTGTGTGTGTGTGTGTGTGTGTGTGTGTGTGTGTGTGTGTGTGTGTGTGCGTGCGTGCGTGCGTGTGTGCGTGCGTGTTACAAACTTGGGTTTCGAGGAAGGCTGAAGTAGTGCGGGGGGAGGGGGGGGGTCTGCTCTGACCTTCAAACCAAACAAACCTTGGCTGTTAACGCCGTTTATCTGTCAGCTGTCTGTCTGTCTGTGTGTGTGTGTGTGTGTGTGTGTGTGTGTGTCCGTGTCCAGCAGCAGTACAACAGGGTACAACTGATACAACCTCCACGTTACCGAGGTTACACAGGTTACAACAGCAGGTACCGACGAGCTAAGCTCATGCTAACCACATGCTAACTGTCACAGCTAGCCAGAGAGACAAACCACACACACATTAATGGAGTATTTTGATGGGAAACGGAACGGCTGAGCCCGGGAAATGACTGTTACACTCGTGTGTCTCTCGCGGACGGTACACAGAGACGCCCAACCTGCCAGCCCCTGTAAAAACGCATGCTAACGTTAGCTAGCTAACCTGTTAGCTACCCCCATCTCAGGTTCATTCATTCAGCGGAGACACGCGCAGTCAGGAGCAGGAGTCTAACAATGCCGAAGGAGACATTTGATTGACAGTGATATACAACAGAGGACAATGTCCGCTAAATATTTAGTGTAAACCAGCTTTCAGCCTAACATACGGTTACAAACGTCAGAAAAGTGGCTCCGATTTGGTTTAGAGGGACAACTCGTGCGGGCGGGGTTTACGTCCAAACCCACGATCTGCAGTGCATTCGCTCTCCCCGCCAACACCGCCGGCTGCTGGCACCTTATAAAATCGAGCGCACACCAGCAGGCTAGCTGCCTCACCTGACTCTGCTGCTGTTGCTGGAGTCTCTCCTGGAGGATTGCCTGAGCCAGACCGCCCGTCGCACTGCCCGCTCCGGCCGGCGGCTTGTCCGTGGAGAGTGTCCGGACGATGTCCACCACGGCCGGGGAAGAGACACCCACCGCCCCGCTCCTGAGCCGCAGCAGGCCCCGGCTCGCTCGCACACACATGGGAAACACAGACGTAGCCGACATGTTGGATAGTAGCACTAGCTGCCGGCGAACGTACGTGAAAAGGACAAAAGCACCCGATTGGTTCAGGCCGGCTTGAGTGGCAGACAGGGGGCGCGCTGAGAGCAGCGAGAGGCCACATGGAGAGGGAGGAGGGCGGGCAGCACAGCGTCCGGTCCAATCAGAAGCAAGAATGAGTCTGACCTTCGATTGCAACACAAAACTGCCATGATGGTTGATGGCAAAATGCCCAAATTGTGGTCAATTATCACCTGTATGAAGAACAGAAAGCATTCTCAGACGTGACGGCTTCAAATATTAAGAAAGAAATGGTTATCAGCTGTGATTGTTAAAAGTGCTGAGCTCATGGGCTGTCTGACCTGTTTCCACCAGAACAGACTTTATTCACTCTGTCTCACTGGAAACCAGTCAGGCTCTCACACACCAATCAGAAAACAGCCCAGTACATGAAGAAGATGATCAGGAAGAATCTGTCTCCTCAGAGAAGAACCACAGTTTGACGTGCAGGATGCTCTGGACCGGACTGGACGGGACTGGACTGGACGGGAGGGTCCACACCGTAGACTGGAGACCCTCAGGTTAGAGTAAGGTGGGATGCTTCGTTTAGCTCTGTCCACTGACCGTCTTTTGTGCTTTATCTACTGTTGTTGATGAAGTTGTCAGTTTCTACGTCAAACTATCTGTGCTGCATAATCACTGTGTGATTTTTACGTCTGTTGAGAGAGAAGACTGCGTTCCCTTTCCAGATGTGCTGGATTGGAACATGATTATGAACATCCTTCCTCCCCCCTGGAGTCAGTTTCTCTGGAAAGTCTGAGATGAAAGTGTTTCCTTTCACTTTTAGGTTGAATCAAAGCCGCCTCACAGAGAAACGCTCCTCAGCTCTGACTTACAAAGCGAACTAACAACCTGCAGGACTCAGCAGTGAAGCGGCTCTGTGCTGGACTGGGCAGCTCTCAGGTCAGCTCAGGTGAGTCACGACAGTACTGCGTGCTGATTCATTTGTGTCCATGTGTTTATTCAGTTTAATCACTGATAAAAACATGAATCTCTTCAGGGTGAGCTGCTGTGGTTTGACAGAGAAAAGCTGTGGAGAAAAAAAAACCTACAAACAGCCATCAAATTTAAAATCATGTCACTTTATTCTGTGTAGCTCTGACACCACTGTCCTGTCATTTAGAATTATCTATCTACAGCGTCCTCCAGTGGCCACAGGGCATAACTGCACCTATATCAAAATAAACAAAGATGTCATTATGAGCCTGGACCACTAGAGGGCAGTATACACACACTGATATAATGCTCAGAGAGAAACTAACTGTACCCGGACTACCTGCAGATTAGTTGGGCTGCAACTATTCTGTCTACATTTACTCAATAAAAGCAGGAAACAAGACAAACAAGTGAGTCCAGAGAAGCAAAGGTAGACAGACAGGTAGCATCATACCTGAACATGGACAAGAAGTACAGTCAGGTAAACTCCTGAACTCTGTTACTTTAGTACTTTAATGCAAACATTCAGCTGTGACTATAACCAACTATTAACTGTGTCTATAATTAACTAGTAACTAATCCACTGTGGAGCAGCAGACTTTGACAATGTTGACTATGACAAAGATCTTTGCATTGCCAACATATGACAACAATTGTCCCCCAAACCTTAAGAACACAGAGTCTGAAGATTTTTGAATACGTGATAAAATAATCTACCATATGTGCAATTTTAACATTAAAAACATCAAAAATAACATATTACAAGTGTGCACAGTGATGAGCTTAATGTATGACAGTTTAATTATCTGCTGTATCCTGATGAGATTTTCTGAAGAGTGAAACTGGTCTGTGTTTCACTCAGATCTTAAACATTAGCTCCAGATATGACTGTGCTGTGATGGTTGTGATAGCTATAAGCACAAAACACATAAAAGCCAAAAATCCCCCTAAAAATAGGCGCCGCCGTACTGAGAAGTTGTTAAACACATCTAATCACATCAAACATTTGACTGTACAGGTACAGACTCGGTGACATCCTCTTCACAAACCACAGTTCGTGCGAGTCGGGCTTGAGTTCATCGAACTGGATCACTCACGTTCCCTTTTCTGCATCAGACAGGAGTGATGTGTAGAGGAGGCGAGATGCTCCCCTCCTCACAGCTGGGCCGGAGTAAAGGGTAGATCTTCGTCTTCGCTGAGTAAACTCTGAGTGATAGTAAATTACTCAGAAACGGCACACTTCCTGCAAAGGCACATCCTGTGAAGGAGTAGATCAGATCCCGAGTGTCCACGTCGTAGAAAGACACCAAGCTTCCTTCATAATCCACAAACACTCCAACCTTCTGGGGCTGCTGAGACAAGGGCAGGACAACCGGAGGATTGGTGTTGGCCTGGCAACGCCCCCAATACGACCCCAACGTCCAGCATCCGTTTTCAGGGCTGAGAGACAGATCAACACCCTTCTTGCTGATGGACTCTCTCGCTACCCCGACTTCCCACCCTGTTTGTCCTTTAAGCGTGACTTCATAGTAGAACTTGCCGGAGGAAAAACCCTCATTTCCAAGGACAAAATGGAGGGAGTCAAACCTCCTGGGGTTGTCAGGGACTTGCCTCTTTGCGCCTCCACCCCTCACTTGCTTCCTGTCTTCTGTGAGGATGAGGGATGGGTGTGCTGTGTTGGGGTCCAGAGTAATGTTTGTTGCATATTGTTTCTGGATTTTCCCGAGCTCATCATCAAACACGTCCTCTGCTTGAGTATGCACCAGTTCCTCAAGCGTCTTCTCTTGATCTGCTAGATTGACTTCACTGGTTATATCCTCCATCTGTTGGTTGAGCGTCTCCTCCATCTTGGCCATCGCACCCTTCACTGTCTCTACCTTCAGGAGAGGTTGGACTCTGGCTGTAAAACACTGTTTTGTGTTCGAAGAGGACGAGACGAATGGGAGGTCCTGGAGGAGGCTAAAGTCATCCTCGGTCTTTGAGAGCTCCTCCAGCTTGGTTCTGGTCCGACTGTTCGCGACAATCTCAAGATCCAGTTGTCTCAGCAGTGCTTCAGCCAGCTGCTCTGCTGCTCTCTGCTTCTCCTCCAGCAGCTCCATCAGCTTCACCTTTCTGGCCTCGATCATGGCCACCAGAGCAGCGAAGGCCTTTGCGGTTTCTGCTTTCGTTCTCTCCACCTCCTGCCGACCCAGCGTCATAGCGTTTTTAATCTCCTTAGCCATGGTGCACTTCTGGCTCAGAGTGTGCTTGACACTCCTTTTCATATACGTCACCTTGGTTTTCCTCTCCTTCACCTCTTCCTCTAAAGAGACGGCTGTGTGCATCACATGGTCATCCCTCAAGCACACCATGCAAACACAGCTCCCGTCTTTCCTGCAGAAAAACTCCTTCAGCTTGTTGTGCTTCTGGCACACCCTGTGCTCGAGGGTCGCCACGGGGTTGATCAGCGTGTGCCACTTTAAGGCCTGAACTGCGTGATGTGGTTTCAGATGAGTGCTGCAGTAAGAGGCCAAACAAACCAGGCAGGATTTGAGGGCCTTACGCTTCATCCCATGGCAGAGGTCACAGGGCACCTCCCCAGGCCCGGCAGGAGGACCACTGTCATCACCTGCGACGCTTGTCCTCTTGAAAAGCTCCAACATGTCTCTGAATTCTGCGTTGACTTGCAGCTCAGGGGATGTGCTGCAGTTCTTCTTGCACAGTGGACACTGGTGGAAGTCACCGCGGGTCCAGTAGTCCACGATGCAGCTCTTGCAGTAGTTGTGTCCACAGGGCGTGGACACGGGTTCAGTGAAAACATTCAGACAGATTGAACACAAAAACTGGTCTTCGGACAGGGACGTGTTGGCTGAGGCCATATCTGGAGGACGTCAGAAAGAGGAGAGGGTAGAAGGATTAAATCAAGGACCAGAGTATGGTGCAGTCACCTCTGTATTTGCTGGGATTCCTCCAAACTCATTGACCCTTTGAACTACACCAACCTGAACCATCCACCCTGAATTTTCTAGCAATGCTTTACATACCCAGATCCTGATCTACGCCAGTGGTACTTCTCCACATGGGTATTTTTCATGCATTGTGGCAGTTTTTGCTCACTGAAAATGAGGCTTTTGGAAAAGAGTTTTTGGGTTGTGTCGTCAGAGTGTGCGCCGTTATCTCCTTTGTTTGTTGGACAAAGCCAAAAATAACGCAGTCACTAACCAACTTTTTACATGTTTACACATAAATGTACAATTACTCATTCACTTTAATTAAAGAACAGAGGTGTCAGAAGACACTAAGGAGGTCATAACCCAACACTCCCACAACCCACCTCTTTCAGAGGAGGCACTAGCCTACCAATAATACCTTTTTCAGCCTTCTGGTTGGCCAACATGCCTTTAGGGTTAGGGTTATGCTGTCACCTGTTGATTTGCCATGCTTAACACCAGGTGGACTGCCCGACTGTCTGATGGACAGATGTTCATTTCCATCTGTGATGACCGCAGCCACAGCCTCACCATCATGAATTTAGAGTCATTTTCTTTATATTTGGCCTTGTTAAAAGTGAGTTCCAGGCAAACCGTCAGCCAGTTTGAAGTGTTCCTCTCATGTGTCATCAGTTAGGTCAAATCTATGAATTCAATGATTTTTTTATGTGAAACAGTAGCATGAATCACTTTGTTCATATGTAAATCATATCAGTGTGAATCCTGAAATAACCAGAGCTGATTCATAGCAAAGCCACGTTAGCATGCTCACGACTCCATGTACAGAACATGTTACTTTCAGCTAAGCTAACCGGCCTTTGAGTATGTTGTGAGTTCACTCTGAGAGCAGCAAACGTCAGTGAACTGTGCATGTGGTGGGATCAAACGAGGGAGTTAAATATGTAAAAGTTTTGACTTTCCAGTCACATGTCTGTCTGTCATTAAGGTAATATTAAGGTGAGGTAAGGGTGACAAACAAAGGAAGACAGCAGCAGCGTTCAGGCTCTGAAGTCACTCTTTCTGTTTCACGTTAGCTCAGAAAATGTCGAAACAACAAATGATTCAAAAATCAAACATTTTTAAAAAATGTTTGATTTTTAAATCAAACATTTTCTAAAATGTTTTCGGCTACACAGAAGTTCACGATGCAGAGAATTTCTGTTTATTTCTCTTATTTCTAATGAGGTGTGCAGAGGGATACACTGCCTGCAACCGAAACTGAAGACTTAATACTGTAAGAAGTTCTATAACAAACTGAATTAGAGCGAAATGACGTCAGAACAGGTAAAAAGTCAAAGCTCACCTGTTTATTAAGTGTCTCGGCTGTTGTTTTCTTTCAGTGGAAACGCAGGAATAACAGCTGGAGAGGAGTCTGCTCTCAGTTTCGTTTCCTCTCAGCAGAGTGGACACCGCCTCCTGCTCCTCCTCCTCCACCAGTATACAGTGTGCGTGTGTGCGTGCGTGTGCGTGGGTGTGAACTAACCCTGTGAGGACCGACATGACACAATGAGAGTGAGACGGTTTCTTTATTGATCCCAATTTGGGAAATTATTTCCCAAATGAGGACATTTATGTGGATGTTGGAAACATTTTGGGGAATTTGAGACTTTTTACGCAGGTTTTTCTTTTTTCTTTTTCTGAAATTGTTTACAAATGTGAGGACATTATAAAACCATAATAGAGACACGCAGACTTATTATTAATATTAATATTATTATTATTATCCTGTGCAACCTGTCATCACTTCATGTGTCTTTCATTGTGTATTTCATGACTGCTTGAGCCAATGAGCTTCAGCGCCATGCACTGAATGGACAGAGGGAGGGGGCGGTGGAGAGAGGCAGACTGGTGGAGCGAGCTTTGGAAGCAGCGGAGAGAGAGAGAGAGAGAGAGAGAGAGAGAGAGAGAGAGAGAGAGAGAGAGGAGCATCAGAGTCGACGCTGCTGTGATCAGAGAGGAGAGAAGCTCGTCGTCGAACCACCAGCGGCTTGTTTTCAGGTAAAAACACCTCCAGCTTGTTTTTGTGGGTGGGTGTGACTCGTTTTCAGACTGTTGTTTCTGTGAGGATGAAGATGCTGAGGCAGAGGATGGAGGGGCGCAGCTCAAACACAAGCCTCTGAATTAAAGCTGCTGTTTGCGGGCAGCCTCTGTCAGAACCATCATCCTCTGTTTTCAGCATCCGGATGGTCCGACCGTCCACGCCTCGGTGTCCCTCTGCGTGTCCCTCTGCGTGTCTCTCTGCGTGTCCCTCTGCGTGTCTCTCTGTCCTTCTGCGTGTGTTCATTGTCTGCCGCGGTCCAGCCCTTCACTACGCACATTGGCACAAACCGCAAACGGCGGCTGTCGCAGTCGGTCTCTCGTGTTTTCTGTCTCTTTGCATCACAAACATGGCTGCTGGGTGTGAACTGAGGCCCTGCCGCTCGCGGGTTGAGTCTCCTCTTCGTGTTTTTCTGCGATGTTGTGTCTCAGCTTTGGTTTGTTGTAAAATGGAGGCTGCATGGAGGAGGAGGAGGAGGAGGAGGAGGATGCTGCCATGGCCTTCCTCCGCCTCTCACTGCCTGCTGGCGCACATCACATGGTGCTCACACACCCTTCAAATCATCCAAAAACAACGGACGGAGCCGTCAAACAGCGGGCTGAAGACCTGCGGGTGCGCAGCTAAAGACGCGCTTTCATTGGTCCTGACGCTCGTTTCCAGTGTTTCCAGTGTTCCCACAGAGGCTCCTCCAGTCTGTAACCAGGTGGAGCTGACCAGCACAAGGTCGTTATAAGAATATAATCCAGTATGTGATGATTACACACACACACACACACACACACACACACACACACACACACACACACACACACACACACACACACACACACACATATAACGGATCTATCCATCATATCATTATAATATTGAAAATGCAGGAAGGACAAAAACATCATAAAGTAGAGACATTTAACATGACCCCCCCTCATTGGATGCCTGTTATGATGCTCTGCTTTTGATTGGCTGCTCCTTCAGCATCACTTGATTCTCTTTTGGTCGTTTTTCCGTCCGTCCGTTTCCTGATGTCAGAAACTTCACTCACCTCCTGCTCAGCATGTCTCCTGGTCACAGGCTGCTGGAGCTGAGCCGATGGACCGCGATGAGCTGCTCGCTCGTTCACGTTCACGTCAGCATCGTGCTCCAGGTGTTCTGCACTTCAGCCCTCAGACGTCAGGTCGACTTCAGTTTGAACAGCGTCAAGTCAAACTCAGCACAAGGCTTCGAGGAAGACACGTCTCGTACATCCAGAGATCCTCAGCAGACGATCATTTCATTTTGATCGATCAGAGTTTCTAAACCGTCCAATGTTTTGATTTTTCGAGAAATTTATTTTGGTTATTACACACACATCTTCTCTGTGTGTGTGTTTTTGTGTGTCCCTGCTGACTCATACGGTCATGTTGCGTAACCTTTGTCGTGGCCTCAGCTGATGACTCTTCTGTTCAGGCAGGAATCGTCCAGCTGAGCCCTCAGATTACATAAAGCACCGTACAGATACGAAGAATTACTCTCAGCAGACAAATTAAATGCACCAAATGTCACCGCAGACAACGTCTGCTGTACGGAAAGCCGGAGAGGACACGTGTTATTTTCACGTGTTCATTACTCTGTGATCTCGGCAGAACAAGCTTTGCTTTTGTGATGGCGGAGTAGCTGCTCTGAGGTCAGCGGCCGACATGTTACTCGACACAGTATGTAACGTTCAAAGCTCCATCGACAAACTGAAGAGCTGCATTCACAAGAACTTTGAAGTCAAATGTGATCGTGGTTGATCAGTTTTGTTTCTCTACAGATCTGAATCCCACCTGTGTGGATATCTTATGCATCCGTTAGCTTAGCATGTAGCTGCTGCTGCTGCAGACAGTAGCTGACTAAAAACAACAGAGCTGCTGTTTGTGTGGATCAGACTGTACGACTCAGACTGCAGAGACATGTTTGACCTGCAGGCTGATCTGTGTGTGTGTGTGTGTGTGTGTGTGTGTGTGTGTGTGTGTGCGTGCGTGCGTGCGTGCGTGCGTGCGTGCGTTCGTGCACTAAGCCTTCAACGTGGGCAGACAGTTAAAGGGGGTGTTACTGGTTGAACTGGCTTCTTGTACTGGACAGGACCTTAGCTGGCTGCTCTGCTCTGTATGTGGCGTCGTTCACGCTGCAGCTCACGCTCAGGATGAATTAATAATCAGGTTTCTGATCCGTGTGGACTGGAAGCCTCTGTGTCCCAAAGAATTCAGTTCAAAGTGGACGATTATGCAGCACACATTTTAATTTTACATCTCATGCGAAGGTCCAGAGCAGCGCAGGAGGAACTGGACTTGGTTCCAGGACGCTGAATCACTGCCTGCTTCTCAAACTTACTCAGAGATTCAGATTTTTGCTGCAACGGTCGACAGCGACCGTTGATTCACCAGCTGGGAAATAAACTGAGCCAATCAGAGAGATGAGGAGGGATTCAAAATGCAGACATGATCTTCCTTTGAGCTGAAGCTGTGAGGGTTAGCATCATGCTAACCCTAGCGTGCAGGGTCAGGGTTATGATAACCCTAGCATTGAGGGTTAGCATCATGCTAACCCAGCCTCCAGCACAGCTTCTGTGCACAGAGTGAAAATATCCGTCACTGCTGGTGGGTTAGCTTCAGCTCTGGAGAGCTGTTTTTGTTCCATTAAGATTTGTGTTGTGTTGATCCATCAGATTGATGTTTCATTCAAGTGACATCAGAACATTAAGGACAAAGCTGCCTTTAAGATATTAAAACACACTCTTTTTTTCTTAAAATTGACTGCAGTCCAGTTTGAATGATCCACCATCACATCAGGAGCGTTTATGAATTTATTCAGACATGCAAAGTGAATCTTTCTCTGCGAGGTTAGAAATCCATCTGCGTGTTTTCCCTCCGCCTCGGATGTCTGGTGACGGAGGAGAAGATGGATGGTTTGATGATGGAGGGAGTGGCTGCTGGGTGGATTTCAGCATCTCGTCCATTTGCTAAAGTGGAGAGTAGATTTAATCCAGTCAGGCCTGTCGCCAGCTAATGATGGACAGGCAGCGTGAGCATTATCAGTACGATGCAGCGGGTCAATTAGCTTGATTTCCCGTGTTTCCTCTCACACACCCTCCAGAGCTAAGCATAGCACTCCTCTGATGCAGAACAGGAGCAGAGGAAGGAAGGAGGAGCAGATCAGACCAAACCGAAGCAGAGCAGCTGCTTCAACCTGAACCCTCAGCACAGCCTCTGAGCGGAGCTGCGTGCTGGTTCACCTGGTTCAGACCGGATGAGTCCGAGGTGCCTGATTGGACGCCTGTCAGACCCACCGGCTGCTCTGCGAAATGATATTTTACAGCCAACACGCTGCATGTGGTGGTTTCATGGGCTCTCCTGAGATGTGAGCAGGAACTTAAAAGACGAGCTGTCCAATGTCTCGTCAGTCGTGGTTCAGGTTTAACGTAGACTTTAATTTATTGATCCCAATGTGGGAAATATAAATGGTTTTCCTGTGCTCTTGTTCCACCATTACTAGTTTTTTAATCTGAATCTGTGTGGTGTTTGGGATCATATGTGATGAGGCTGGATGTTTTAGAAGAACAGTCAAAGCTTCAGGGACGTTTAACTTTTCATTTCAGTACACAGAGATTCAGTATTCAAGCTACGTGGACAAGGTGAGGCCTGACTGTCGCTGCCTCTTAGACTTTTATATTAAATCAGTTTAAATTGCTTCTTTTAGAAAATGCAGCTGTTTTAATGGGAATCTGTGAACATTAATAACGGCTCCTTATCGGTTTGATTTAGTTTATTTTCTTTATCGTCTCTCGCAGGCCCAGCTGCAGCATCCCTCATCATGACTAAAGAGGAGAACCTGGAGGTGCAGGAGAAGGAGAGGCACGACCGGGAGGAGCAGGAGGAGGGGAGGGTCCAGAGAGAGGAGGAGGAGGCGCTGACCGAGGAAGAGGAGGACAAAGAGGAAGAAGAAGAGGACGATGACGAGGAGGAATATGAACTAGAAGAGGAGAGGGAGGAGGAGGAGGAGAGGGCGGAGGTGGAAGACGAAGAGGAGGATGAGCAGGAGGAAGAGGAGCGGGAGGAGCGAGAGGAGCGGGAGGAGGAGGAGGATCCAGCGGCCAACCGAGAGCAAGACGCCGAGCTGGAGGCGCAGCCGCTGTCAGTGTCCGAGTACCAGAGTCCAGTTCACGAGCCACGCCGCCGAGCCATGGTGCATCCGTCCGCCCAGGCGCCGCTGCCCAAGGACTACAGTACGTCATACCACCTTAAATACACGCTGTCATACTGCCTGAAAGGCACACTGTTATACCACCTTCAATACTACAAACTGTCATACCACCTTAAATGCAAACTGTTCTACCACCTTCAATACTACAAACTGTCATACCATCTTAAATGCACACTGTTATACCACTTTCAATACTACACACTGTTGTACCACCTTAAAAATAATACATCTCATGCCCAAAGACACACTGTTATACCACCTTAAGTACCCACTGTCTTTACACCCAGGCACCACTTGCCTAAGTCATACTGCCTCAAACACACTGCCAAACTTGTCCAGACACTGCTACTCATAAACTATGGAATACCACCTTAAATACATACTGTCATATCCCTTTGCTTACTTATACTTTACCTAAAGACTGCAGTAGTTCATACCACCTTAAATACACAATGGTTTACCTCTCTGCCCGGGCAGTGTTGCCTAAGGGCAGCGGTACGTCTCACTGACTTAAATCCATGCTCAACCAAAGACGACAGTGTGTCATACCGCCTTAAAATGCTGCATTGATGTTCAGTGGTGGCCTCTCTTTAAGGAGTTTCATGGTGCGTTCAGGGTCACACAAACAGCGACGCTGTTGTTTGTCGAAAGGTTTTCACTTCGTTCAGCCAGCAGCAGCACACAAACACACCGCAGAGCTCAGCCCTTCATTCCCCTGAAACAACAGCAGACTCTGCACGTGGCTGCAGAACAGACGGACATGAAGCTTTAAAGTAAAGACAGAGTCACAGACGACGTCAGTGCTCACAGTCTGTATGACCGACAGCTGCCATCGACCAGCTTTGACCAGCTCTGGACCCACTGAGGAGGACGCCAGGCTCATTGATATTCATCAGGCAGACTCAGACTGGGCCAACTCCATTATGCACACTGTGTGTGTGTGTGTGTGTGTGTGTGTGTGTGTGTGTGTGTGTGTGTGTGTGTGTGTGTGTGTGTGTGTGTGTGTGTGTGTGTGTGTGTGTGTGTGTTTTCTGGCCACCTCTGTTGTCCAGCAGTGAACACTGAGCCGTCCTCCTCAGCTACAATCATTATTTCAGGGTCTAGTTTCCAAATGAAGGTAAACTGGATTCTGAGGTCGGAGGGCAGCTGTGATGTTAGCTCTGACTGTGGTGGCAGCTCAGGTTAAAGGTGAAGCTCTTCATCTACCAGTCGATCTACTCTTCGATCCTCAGCACCTGGTCACGAGCCACAGTGACAGCTGACTGCTAAGCTAACCAGCTACAGTGACAGCTGACTGCTAAGCTAACCAGCCACAGTGACAGCTGACTGCTAAGCTAACCAGCTACAGCAGGGGTGGGCAAATTCATTCCACAAAGGGCCGTGTGGCTGCAGGTGTGTGCGGGCAACCTCTCTCCGCCTGCTGTCACCGTGACCCCCTCCACAGAGGTGCCAGTATGAACCAGCTCAGATGACACCACTGTTTCCAGCGGGACTTCTAAAACCACTTTGTCATCCGCTGAAGGACTCCTGAGCTGCAGACCGCCAGGAAACGTGACGTTTGTTGTCAAGCTGATTGCAGATACCCGGTGAAATGAAATCTGCCTCCGAGCTCAGACTGCAGAGCTGGCAGGAAGAGAAAATGCAGAGCTCACAGGTCACTTCTGATTTGATGACGGAGGCCGAAACCTCCTGGCATCTCCATCGCCAATGATCTGTTTTTTTACCTGATGTGCTTCCTCTTCCCTCAACTATGCTTCTGTTTCTCCTTCAGCTATTCATGGTCCCATGGTCTCTTTTTGGGTTTAACTTTCCTACCTCCACCTGTCTCCAGCCTTCACCTTCTTTGACCCCAATGACCCGGCCTGTTTGGAGATCCTCATGGATCCTCGGACCACCATCCCGGAGCTGTTCGCCATCGTGCGTCAGTGGGTTCCCCAGGTGCAGCACAAGATTGACGTAATCGGCAATGAGGTGAGAACATGCACCAACAACCCAAAACCAACTCTGCACTCAGCGTGTTAGCGCAGCTAGCTTAAAGTCAAATACAAATACACACATAACACAACAACCAAAGGACTTGTGCTGAAGGACCTGAGGTGCCTTCCTGGTTTACACAGCATGTCCACAAACAGGCAGCATTGATCAATATGAGCCTGGTCTGAGTCCCCTCTGGGCTGCAGATCTCTGAATAACAGATTTACAGCTTCTACCTCCAGATAGCGGAGATAGGCGAGCCATTATTAGCCTGCAGGATGTAAAAGAGTGCACTCGTCTCAGAGAAACAGCCACACACAATCTGTTTTGCAGATGATACGCAGCAGATTTAAGTCCTGACTTAAATACGACCCTGATGTTTCCTGCCTGTTGGAGAGGGTTAAGGAGAAGCTAATGCTAAAGAAGCTAGCAGTAAAACCACAGAGGCTAACTTCAAAGCTGCAGCTCTCTCAAACCTTTAAGCAGTTGTATCGCCTGCCCTAGTTATTCGGGCCTGTAGCCTGTATCTGTACTCGGCGGTCATTGTCACATTGACCCAGATTCAGTCCTCTGGACACACACACACACACACACACACACACACTCACACACACACACACTCACACACAGATAAAGAACAATGCAGTCCCGCTGAGCTGTTGTCAGAGCTGTAAGAGCAAAGCGACTCTTGACTCTTCACATTTCATTATTTCCAAGGCCTGAATCCTAATCTGAACGTAATTAAAACAGGAGTGAGAGCTGCAGCAGTGGAGCTGCCAAACAGGTTATTTAAGGTATGAAAGGTGCACAGGTGTGGCGGAGCTGGTTTTTACCTGCCACTCAGCGTTTGGCTGCCAGCTTCACTGTGTGCACACTTTGAGTTCAGCCAGGGGAAAATGCAGCTTGTTATGCAGGATTTAGATGCTTCGTCTGTATTAACTGAAGTAATTAACTGCATGGTTTAGCTTCAGGCTCGTGGACACACATTGATCTGATTGAGTGATTGATTGATTTGAGTATGAGCAGGTCACTCTGCTGTGTCACGTTGTGCCTCTGCTGCAGTGACGTGTTTGGTTAAATCTCTGACAGGTGACTTTTAAAAACACACCTGTAGTCACTGCTTATTGCCGCACCAAAGAAAAGACATTCATTTATGTGTTGCCTGGAGACTAAATCTTAACCTTAGCTCAACCTTGTGGGGACCTCTTTGTCCAAAATAAGTGAGTCCCCACAATGTCAGTAATGCAAGTACACACTCACACACAAACATGGTGGTAATGACCCAGTTAAAATGGCTGCATGCACTTGAAAGGAGAGAGAGAGAGAGATGGAAGCAACTGAGGCTCTACCATGACTCAGCAGGAAGCTGAGTCAGCCTGGAGGAGCGAAGACGGAGTGAAGTGAGACGGAGGCCGAGCGATGGCGGGAAGCCTCAGACAGACGCCGTCACCTCGCTGCTTTCAAGCCTCGTGTCATTAATTTGGCTTTAATTGGGCAGATCAGGTGATAAATGACGTGACAGAGAGCTGAAGTCAGACTGGAGCTGAAGCTCCTCAAATAAACGTGCATCCAGACAACATGATCCCGTTCACCTGAGCGGCAGGTAACTGTGGAACTGAGGAGCACGCTACGTCAGCCAGCTTAAAGCTTCTGAGATGCTCATATTTAGTTAACACCTACAATGAGGGTCTTCCTCCAGGGTGTGTGTGTGTGTGTGTGCGTGTGTGTGCGTGTGTGTGTGTGTGTGTGTGTGTGCGTGTTCAGCTGCTCTGAGCCGACGACAGAATGGTGTCTTTGAGCTGCTGTCATTGTGTCTTCAGATCCTGAAGCGAGGCTGCCACGTGAACGACCGCGATGGTCTGACCGACATGACGCTGCTTCACTACAGCTGTAAGGCCGGCGCACACGGAGTCGGTAAGATGCTCATTAGACGTGGATCCATCAGTCTTTTATCAGCGTTTATGAGAAGGTGATCAGGTTAGCTGCCGTTATGTTAGCTTTAACTGACTGGAAACCAGTGAAAGAACCAAAACAGTGAACTGATTCTCCTGACAAACACTGTGCGTTGAGCCAACGTTCGATTCTGCCGCCATGAAGCTGCAGCTGACCTTTGAACCTCACCGTGTGTGCAGGCGACCCGGCGGCAGCGCTGCGTCTCAGCAGTCAGCTGATCTCTCTGGGCGCCGACGTGAGTCTGAGGAGCCGCTGGACCAACATGAATGCTCTGCACTACGCCGCTTACTTCGACGTCCCAGAACTGATCCGAGTCCTGCTCAAAGCCAGCAAACCCAGAGGTACACACACAAACACACACACACACACACACACACACACACACACACACACACACACACACACACACACACACACACAGTGTTTGTATTCAGAGCTGCAGCTCAGTGCTCAGTTATTAATGTTGTGTCTGGTAGGGTTGGGGTTAACCTCCTCTTCCTCTTGTGTCGTCTCCACAGTGTTGAACTCCACATGCAGTGATTTCCACTACGGCACAGCTCTCCACATCGCTGCCTCCAACCTCTGTCTGGGTGCAGTCAAATGTCTGTTAGAGCACGGCGCCAACCCCACCGTCCGGGTAAAAACCCTCCACTTGGCCTTCTCTGGGGGTCGATAATCGCTCTGAATCGTCTCTCTGTTTCGCTTCACTCATACTAATATTCTGTCTTTCCCTTCTCTTACTCGTGTCTCGCTGCAGAATGATAAGGGTCTGGTTCCAGCGGACGTGGTTCCCGACCCCATGGACATGAGTCTGGACAAGGCGGAGGCCGCCATGGTGGCCAAAGAGCTGAAGCAGCTGCTGCTGGACGCCGTCCCTCTGAGCTGCAACCTTCCCAGAGCCACACTGCCCAACTACGACAACATCCCAGGAAACCTGATGCTGTCCTCGCTGGGCCTGAAGCTCGGCGAGCGCATCCAGCTGGACGACATGAAGGTCAGAGGCAGGCTGAGGAGAAAACCTGATGTTTTAACGCAGCAACGCCGAGCTGCTTACAATTGTGAAAAATCAGCTTGTCGGCGCTCTCTGGTGGACAGACTCTGGGATGCACTCACTGTTTTTAAAGGACCTCAGACTTAGCTCAGTGTTCTTCACTGCTTTGAGGTCAGACCTCTGCTGCTTCCTCCTGAATGTTCTGACGCCAACTTCCTGTCACATGACAAGTTCTCTCTCATTCTCAAATCTGTTTATCTTCACTCTGTCTGTAAAGATTTCACCTCTGACTTCTCCCTGTCTCTCTGTCAGACCGGCACTCTGAGGTTTTGTGGTACCACAGAGTTTGCCAGCGGGCAGTGGGTCGGTGTGGAGCTCGACGAGCCGGAGGGGAAGAACGACGGCAGCGTGGGCGGCGTCCGCTACTTCATCTGCCCTCCTAAACTAGGTAACAGCTGCTGCCTTTGCGCCTGATCAGAACAGCTCCGCTAGTCTGTGTCTTTCCTCCTCAAGCAGAAACTTTAAATTCAGCTTAAATGCTGAATGTACGTTCATTCCTGTTTGCTTCACACTGAAAGATCTGCTGCTTCTGTGGCAGTTACAGCAATGCAGACGTGCAGCAGCACATGAAGAGGTGCACTGTTGACTGTTAGCCTGCTGTCTGCTGGACTGGACCAGCGAGCTGGAAATGCTAATATTAGACTGTAGTGTGACACTGTGTTTCTTAACTTACTGCTGTTGAAGAGGGTTGAGAGTGAACACTGGACGTGGATTCATCTCGTTGCGTCTCTTTTAGCTTCGAGGCTTCACTCTGTTCGTCCTTTGCAGGGATTTTTGCTCCGGTGTCAAAGATCTCCAAGGCTGTGGATCAGACACCGTCATCTGTCACCTCCACCCCCCGAACCCCCCGCATAGACCTGGCCTCCCGCCTTGCCGGAAAGACCAAGAAGGACAAAGAGAAGAAGGAGAAGGAGAAAGGTATCACTGCATGTTAGAGCTCGCATTTCTTCACGTTTGGACAGCACAGTGTGTTTGTTATCGGTGCGTCATCGAGCGTGTTGCTGTGTGTTCGCAGCCCAGAGGAAGAAGGCGTCAGTAGCCAGTCTGGATCCGGAGGGACTGAACGTGGAGGTTGGAGATCAGGTTCTGGTGGCTGGACAGAAAAACGGCATCGTCCGCTTCTATGGCAAGACCGACTTCGCTCCAGGTCGGTCTGCTGGTCTGCGGCTGATTCTCTGCTGGACGCTGCGGCCAGAAGCTAATGCTAAATATTAGCATTCTAGCATGTAACTGTTGTTCAGCTCAAAGTAGAGCTCCAGCTGAGTTCAGTCTGACAGTGGAAATGTCCTAAAATGGCCACTGTACCATCAGGACAACCTCTTGATTATGTGTTATTGTTGTAGCTGTGATGATCAGCTGACCTGCCTGTCCACGTCCCTGCAGGGTACTGGTTTGGTATCGAGTTGGATCAGCCGACGGGTAAACATGACGGCTCGGTGTTTGGAGTCCGCTACTTCAGCTGCCTGCCCAAATATGGAGTGTTTGCTCCGCCCTCCCGTGTCCAGAGGTGAGCAGACGCCACAAAAAGTTACTGAGCGTTATTTGAATTTATTGATCCAGTTTCATGCAGCATCTTAAAATCACCAATAAACTGACTGTGGTCCTCGTTGTTGTTGTCGTCTTGTCAGAATCGGAGGCCCTAAAGACGGCTCACAGAACGACAAGTCCATGGTGAAGAAAGTCCACCAAGTCACCAGTAAGTGTCTCTCATTGACTTACAGAAGGTGTTTGAGGCTCACAGGAGAGAATCAGCCGGCTCTGAAACAGCCCAGTTACCTAAACCTGAAAAGAAACCTCAGCTCTGACTGTCAGCTAGCTTAACTTTGTACCTGCTGCCACCTGTGATGGCTGATTCTACTCAAACAGTCAGTTCAGGTGCACGTGTCTTAGTGTTCGTCTCATGTTCTGATTGGTCAGACCTGGAAACAGCATCACTGGGTTGCAGGTTTGTATGGTGATGGCGGTCAGATCTCACCGACCTTTGAATCTAAACCCAAGCGTCGCCTGAACGTCGTTAACGGCCTGATGTTTGTGTGTTTTTTGTTTGTGTGTTTGTGTGTTTGTGTCCTGCAGTGTCGCAGCCCAAACGTAACTTCAACACGATGCGCTCCCCTAAAGACCTGACCTCAGAGAGCTCCATATCCAGGTGAGACCAGAGAGGGCCGACAGGCAGACCGTGCTGTGTGACAGAGCCTCGCCTTGACTTTGTATTTTAACTGAAACGTCCTCCTCCTCTTCATCCTCCTCCTCTGCCTGCCCTTCTCCTTCTCTCATGCTTCTTCCTCACCTCCTCCTCCTCTCCCTCCTGCTCCAGGTTGCTGTTCTGCTGTTGGTTTCCGTGGATGCTGCGTGCTGAGATGCAGTCCTAACCACGCCCTCCGTCTTCTCCTCCACCGGATCGATCTCTCTGCTCCTCTCTGCTCCTCTCTCTCTTCATCTTTTACTTTGCTTTCCTCTCTGAGTCTCTGCAGACTTTCGCTGTCGTCAGTCAAACTTGTCGTGACACCTCGTCCCTCTTCTCTCTCTGACTCTCAGCCCGAATCCCTCTAATTTAGCCGTTCTATAGCAAAATCTATAGTGCCTTGTATTGATCAAAATGTCCTGCATTCCTTTAATGAAGCTGAGAATCCAGCTCTGCTAAAGCAATTCCCCTAAAATATTCTCTTTACACTTTACAAGTCCTCTGGTTTTGGTTCAGTTCTCATCTCATCGTCTCAGCTCGGTTCATTTGTTGTGTTGTGTCTGTATTTGGGGCAGAAAAACGTCTGTTTGCTTCCTCTGAGGATAAAAACAATCACACCACGTTAGCTTGTGCTGCTACACCTTTTTCTTTTTGCTGCTACTCGATTTGGGAAATGAACCAGCAGCAGCTTGAAATTAGGAAATAATGCCGACGTGTTGACTCCAAGAAGTCTGCACGCTCGTCACGTTTCGTCCAATGATGTTCGCCAAATGGCACGACTGTATGTTCCTCTGAGCCACAGGTCAATGTGGCTCAGACACGAGGCATGAACCTGCTCGAAAACACAGTGCGTCACCTTGATTCTACTCAAAGTGTCTGTAGAAAATCAGATATCAAGTTGTGTGTTGGTGGCGTTGGAGACTACGAGAGCCGCACGCTTGTGGTCTTTGAGCGACGTGGTCACACCTGGAACAGGAAGTCGGTGCTTTGATCACGTCTCAGTCCCAGAATCTGTCGACCTTTTCTCACCTGCATGCTTTAACCTCAGATGTCAAACTGAATATTTGTTGTCTTTCAGATGTGTGAAACAGGCAGAATTTGTCTGTTTGGAGGTTTGTGTGAAATATCTCGCACAGGGTTTTACTACAGGAAGTCCAACTCGATGAAGTTTGTCTTAAAGTTTCACGGCTGGATTTGATTTGATCCAGTGAACTCAGTCTTTAATAGATAAAGCCAAATACAAACATTAGTCCATCCAGATAAAATAAAGTATATTATAGAAATCTCGTAAGGAGCTGCATTCGTAAGCTGTCGTCAACCAAAAGTGCTAACAGACCCAAAAGGACGAGTGTCTCCAGCCCCCCCACGTGTGACGTTCACGTCTCTGTGTTGCTGCGTCACGTCTGAAAGTTAAAGCTAATCTGAGCTTTAAAACATCATCAGACACTCATCTCCTCCATCTTGAGCTTTTTAATTTCCCAAAGCAGAAAGTTAAACTCTGGATAAACTCCAGAGAGGCCATGATATTTGTCTCTACCCCCCGCCCCCGCCCCCGCCCCCCCCCCCATCCTTCTTCCTCCATGTAAAAGACTTCAGTGCGTGTTGTGACCGTGAGCATCTGCAAAAAGACAAAAACACAGTTAATCTAAACTTTGGTGTGCTTCATGTTAAACTTTCAGCAGTGTGTCAGCGGTGCAGCTGGTTCCTGTGTTCATGTTTCTTTACACACCAACGCAGAGGCGAACACGCTCTGATGGCCGAGGCCGCCGCAGACGTTAAGAGACAAACGTTCGAAAGCTTTCAGGCTGAGGAAATCACTAGGCGAGTCAGAGAAATCTACCTGTGCAGGTGCATTTACATTTTTTTACAGGTTTTTCAAAATCCAGCTGACCTTTGGCTTTCCTGTAACAGTGTCAAAAGAGGAGAAAACTACCCTGAAATTGTTGTTAAAGTCCCACAATGCAGCAGGCTCTGAGGCCGACCTGTGTGGACTCTCAGCATACTGAACGAGCGTGTCTCTCAGCCGGTCTTTGAGCTCTGCAGCCTCGGCTAAGGGAGACTCTTTGTGGTTGCTCCTCCTGCACACTGCTGTTGATGATTGTTCTTTTTGTGGCCGTGGAATCAGCTTCAGCATTTTACTAATGAGCCCTGCAGTGCTTTCGTCACTCGTCAGGAGCTCAGTTTAGCTCAACCAGCTGCAGAGTTTAATCAGGCCGAAGCTTTTCATTCTTGTTCTGAGCGTCGCTGCTGAAGGAGACACGAAAGCTTCCGCCTCCTCCCGAGCTTTCCTACGAGCTGTGCATTGAGGTCTGTGTGGCGTCCTGATGGGTGAACTCAGCTCTGATCAGCTTAGCATTTTAAACTCAAAGTCCGGCCCCGGTAGCGTTCTGCAGTTCAGCTCGTTAAGTTGAACAGAAATGGAACATTTAGCCACTTTTGTGAAGTATAGCACAGACTTTGAAACTGTGCGTAAAAAGTTCTGGACAACAGTTTCTTGTAAATGTGAGAATCTTGACGTCTCGTTCACACGATATGCAGACGACTCACAGCTTTACCTTCCTGCATTGATGCCATTAGCTCCTTTCTCTGCTGACCCATCCAGACTTGAGCAGAAGAGCCAGATGAACTACAGAAACTCCACATGTTGTAGTTTACATCTGTTTATAATTTCACACACAGGAAGTGTTTTGCTCCTTGTAAACTGCTGCAGCACGCTGTTCATTGCTAAAGCTGCACAGGGTCAGGATCTGCTGACTCCTTCATCCTAGACGTCAGTGGAGCGCAGTGATGGTGAGGTTTGTCTTTGTACAGTAAACGTACAGTACAGTCAGTGTCCCAGTGTCGGGGTGAACATAGTGTTCTTACTGCTGTCTAAATGTGGAGCTTTCTCTGGTTTGGCCACTAATTGTCACTAGTGAGTCACTGGTTAATCATCTCACAACAAACGAAACGTTAGCTTAAGATTTCCTCATTACATATTCTCTGTTCTGATCAATTTAAAGGACTGAGCCGGTTTTGTCTGTTTTAGCTCTTTAACTACAAACTCGTGTGTCCTGCAGACTTGTAGCCAAAATGTATTTCCTTGTTTCCAGGCAGACTTCACTTCCTGCTCAGCTCTAAGAAAATCAGCTGCAGAACTTTATGCCAAAATGTAATCATCTCTGTACTGTTTGTCTCCACCTGGTGGCAAATTGAAGGATTTCATGTCATTTGTCGCCTGATAGCTTTCTGCTGCCAGGAAGATGAACAATGTGCAAAAACAGAATTTGGACATCAGTTACATCGAAATCACACTACCACCACCAAAATGGCAATAATGTTTTATGCAGAAAGCTCAACCAGCTCCACACAGAGACTTTAAACCAGTATCCCTGACTGGTTTAAGAGAAATCTTGTTGGTGTGGACACAAATTAGTCACATGGAAAAAATAATTAAAGAAAATGTTTTTATACCTGAGGCCTATAAAATGATCATTTCCCCCCTCATACATCAGTTTTGTGGTTAGCGCTGCTCGAGCTAAAGGTCGACAGTGAGACCATTTATATTCTGACTCTTTTTCTTGGGTTGGAAGCCATCGGCACACCTGCAGTACCAGGAGTTAACCAGCAGGAGTCGTTATTTGACATTTTGCCTTCAAACACTTCAAGTGCAGTCGCTTCGCATCAGAAAGGAGACATCTCAAATCTCTGTAAGCTGATATTCACATCACGATCGCTGCCTGTGAAGAAGGAGATCAATCACAGACTGATTGGAAAATGATGATCGGGATTGTCGATTTGTAGCTGATGAGCTGAAGCGTTCAGACTCGCCGCTCCGGCCCTTTAAATCCTCTATAATCGATCGGTGTTCGTGTCTGAGAATATAATGTTGAAGTCATTCTCATAGAAACTAACTCAGCACTGGTTGTTTTAACATTAATACGTCTTAAGAATAAACGGTATATAGCCTATTTTTTGATAACTTCACTAAGTGTACTTTTTGTTTTGTAGTGCGTGTGTGTTACTTTGTGTTCGGTCACAGTCCGTGTGTGTGCGGGTTACTCCTGTTTGAGAAGTGTGTGACGCTGACGGACGTTAAAGAGGAAACAGGGGAGAAGGAGCATCGGACGTCCTCATCCTGACAGACACTCACTGCATGCTCTCTCTCTCTCTCTGTGACTTCCTGTCTCAGTATATTCTGCTTTGAGTTTTTCGGTATGTGTATCTTCTTCCCATCAGCATGTAAGTGCTTCTAATAATAACAGTGACAACTCTATGAATATAATAAAGAATTTGATGTTGTTTTTCTACCTCTCCTGTCCACTGCTTTACTCACACTAAACGTTTTGGAGGTTGAGTTTCCCTCTCTTTTCCCATATTGCTTCAGTGCAAAGGGCTTCAGAGATCACGCAGAGATTCAGTTCATACAGATGTTCTCGAAACACAGTTTATATAAAGACAAAAACTAAAAATGAAAACCAACACAGGACTGAATTCATATCATGATAACTACATTTATTCCAAACGGTGCTTGTGTTCAAAAACCTACAAACAGCATCTTTAATACACTGATTTCCATAAATTACATAATAAGTTAAAAGTAGAAAACTAGGAGTCTCTCAGTGGAGAAGAAACATTTCACAGTTAAATGTCCTCAGGAGTGTAAAGTGTCAGACTTTCCCAGCAGCCTCTGAACGCATCATCACAGTTAACATGTTTGTGGGGTCAGCAGCAGTCCCATCAGAGCAGCTGCAGCCACAAACTGTTGGTTTTTACGGGATAGCAAAGGTCCAGCCTGCCGAAGTGCCCCTGAGCAGGATGCAGTCAGCTGACCTTTGACCCCCTGAACCAGAAGAGTGTGAACCTCTGAGCGGCAGGTGGACCCTCAGCTTCAGAGGAAGGAGGTGAAGGGCTTCCTCTCTGCTCCTGCGCTGTCTGGACGGGCGGGAGATTTGACCTTTGACCCGCTGCGCTGCCGCTTCCGCCTGGCTCTGCGGTTCTTAAACCAAACCTGAAACACAGAGTGAGAAAAGTTCTGTCAGAAGTTATGTAGTCAACATTAACATGAGTCAAATAATGTTTCCCCGTAAAGAAAACGTTTTACGCGTCATGCGTAAAATGTAACGTGGAGAGCTTTTACGCAGCTCCGCGCGCGGCAGCCCATCAGTCTCTCTCCAGCCTACAGTGGCCTCACGGGACATCGTGTCGTCGGACTCACCCTGACGGTCTCCTCGCTCAGCCCGGTGCTCCTCGCCACCTCCGCGCGTGCCTCCACCGTCGGGTAGTGCGTGAGCTCGAACAGCGCCTCGAGCCGTTTGGTCTGACTGTCCGTGAAAACCGTCCTCAACCGGGACTTCTGACGAGCCTGCGAGTGCGCGGGCACGCCGGTGTGCTGGGAGCCATGGTAACCTGCCAACTGCTGAGCAGCTGGTAAAGAAAGAAAGAAAGAAAGAAAGAAAGAAAGAAAGAAAGAAAGAAACATTTCAGTGATTTAGTCAAAAAACAGAAAACGCGCGAAAAAGTCAAACTGAATTTTGAAGCTCGACTTGAACTTGTGATCTGCGTTTCTTTCATCCTAAATGAAACTTTGAAAAAGTTCCTAAAACTTCACACTTGAACTGATGAAAGTTGCTCTGTTTAAGTTGAACTGAGGTCAGTTTTTGTGGGCCAACATTTCAGACTCACCTGCTGCGTCCTGGCTGATGAAGCGCACGAACACTCCGGAGTCTGAACAAACGCTGCTGAAGTCAGTGTGATGGAGGCCGGGTGCATACGGGTAAAACGCCTCTCCAAAGCTCATCCCTCGGTGCTGCAGGAAGCCTGGCATCGGGACCGGGACCCTGACCGGCGCGGGAGGTCTGAGGCTCAGTGAGTCCAGGCTGAATCCGTCGGGGGCTCCCTGCAGATATCCGTCCGGTGAAAAGCGCATGAGCGGCGGCTTGAGTCCGAGCTGCGGGGAGAGGATGCGCTCGATGCTGAAGTCCGACAGTCTGCTTCCGTCCATCCTCACAGTGGACTGCTGAGGCCTGAGAGCTGGGGGGACCTGCACGGTCCAGCTTTAAGGTGAAGAGCGGAGCCGCATCAAACAGCCGGCGGCGCTTTAACATGCTAATGAGGAGAAATGAGGACTTTGATTTGAGCTCCTGAACTCTTTGACTCTTTGAGCTGAAGGTGGAAACTGTTCACTTCACTGGACTCACTTTAATGTGTTCATTTCATCCCATTCAGGTGCTCATTTTCACTTCTCTTCAAACAGCCTCATCAGCACTGAGCTGAGGACCCTCTTTATTCAAGATGCTCTTATTTTGTTGGGACTTCTGTTTGCTTCTCATGAAGTTTATTAAAGGTTTTATTTTGTCACATTTTAAATCCTGTTTTTAGTTTAGAGAAAAAGTGACACATTTGATCTTGTTGTATCTGGTCTCTTGTCAGAATAGATTTAATTTTATTGTCTGTGCAGTTTCCGGATGTCCAGAGATGATGTGTCAGTGAAGCAGACAGCAGAAAAGACACCGAGAGAAAACGGAAACTTTAAAACTTTAAAAATGTTCCGATTTGCTCCGGAAGTCAAACAGTTTGCTGCCATAAAACACAAAGTTTACAGTTTTTACTGCTCTTTATTCCTCAGCTGTTTGTGTTTTCTCAGGTTTTACTTCAGTTACGAAACTTCCTGCAGCCTCGTGCTCAGAGCAGAATGAGCTGCAGTGACGGTGTGTGGCCAGCAGGTGTCAGCAGCGACGTGTGAAGCGGTGAAGAAGCATTCAGCTATTCAGTAAAAGTACTAAAACTACACTGTGAAAATACTCCACTTCAAAGACCTTCTTGAAGTATTCATGTTCCTGCTGCGTTCACGTGTTTTCCAGCTGTAGATGTTTCAGCTTGAGCTCATTGAACTACTTTTTATCCTGTTGGCTGCTTTAATCTTCATATTCTGTAATATCACACTACAAGTACAACATCTGCCTCTGTGCTACAGCGGAGTACACGTTTACAGTTGCACACAGTGGAAATACTAAAGTACAAGTATGTTGAATTTTCAGCCTCCTTAAGTGCAGTATTGAGTAAAAGTACTTAGTTCCAGTGAACCTGTGAGTTGATGAGGAAAAGAAAAGACACGTTTCCTCTGAAGAAGACACATGTACCCGTGTGAGGACATCAAGGACAGCAGTGGACGAGCCTGCAGGGACTGAAACTGTCTCACATCAAAGTCAATGCTGAATAAAAGTGACTTCATGAAAGTCTCCATTCTGTCACAGCAGCAGCACAGCTGACGTCAGTGATTTACAGTAGAAGTACTAGCAGTGGTAGTATTTTGTAGGATATAGTTTAAATGTACACAGTGGTGTGAAGACATTTCTAATCACTAATATTTGGATGTGTCACAGTTTCACTCAGACTTTCATGTTTTCTTCCCTCGTTTCTTCTTTGTTTTATCGTTAATTGTTTTTTCTGAAAGGACAAACGAGTTTTAAAACTCACAGAAGGTAGAAGAATACTTCAATACTTCACATGTTACTTCTGATGTTCAGTTTCTCTGATGTGACGTTCGCTCAGTCTGACTTCTGAGGGAAGATCAATCAACGATCAATGGCAGATCAATGGCCGTGCTCCCTTTCATCCCCTCTCATCTGATCGATCATTAACGGTCTGACATGAAACAGCAGCAGATCATCAGAGGATGAAGATTAAAGAGCCGAAGAGTCGAAGGAACAGCCGGAGTTCACAGTCAGTCCACACTTTTAATGCAAACAAGAAAACATTTGTCTTATTTTATTCCTCCTCCAGCAGGAGTGTGTGTGTGTGTGTGTGTGTGTGTGTGTGTGTGTGTGTGTGTGTGTGTGTGTGTGTGTGTGTGCACGCTGTTCCTCTTTTGCTGCCTCGTCTCTCTCAGCATGAATCAGCAAAATGTCTCGAAGGCCCAGACTGAGCAGGACTCAGACATCCAGTCTGTCCCTCTCTCTGCTGTCTGTCAGTGTGTGTCTCTGTTGTCTCTCTCCTCTCCCCCCTTCTCTCTCTCTCTCTCTCTCTCTCTCTCTCTCCCTCTCCCTCTCTCCCCCCGTGTTCCGTCAGAGTCTCTCTCTCTCCCCTTTTCTCTCTCTCTCTCTCTCTCTCTCTCTCTCTCTCTCTCTCTCTCTCTCTCTCTCTCTCTCCCCTCTCTTCACCCCCCCCCCCATCTGGAGTTCACTGGCAGGGCGTTCTGGACGGGTTTCATTTCTCTCCCTGCTCTGCTGTCATCTCTCCACGTCGGCTGGGTTTCAATACTGTGTCTCCTCTGCACTGTGTTTCAGACCTTTCTCTGGCCTTTGGCTGTGATCTCAATACTCTGTTTACTGGCTGGGTCTCATTACTTTTGTCTCCCTGTTGGCTGATAGCAGTGTGACATATTTCTTTGGGCCGAGCTTCAACACTGTCCAGTGTCCATGTGCTGCTGCTGAGTGTTTTGAATGTTTTTTAGTGCTGATCAGCAGACAGACGGTCCAGGGAGGCTTCAGTCATACTTTATTGAAAACTCGTGAGCGTAGCTGATGTTTACACATTATGAATCCTTTCACTGCACAGTATTACTCGATGATGTGTACTTTTACTGCAGTGATTCTGAGCGTAGGTTAACATAAACAACCTGCAGCCTTCTGGATTTTTACTGGACGTGAATGTGAAGGAAACAGTGAAATCAACCAGGTGTTTTTGAACTGCTGCGTCGAGCTAAATGCTAATTAGCACTGAACATGAAGCACAGCCGGGGCTGATGGGAATGTCGTTAGTTTGATCTGATCTGAGACGGGGGGAGGTTTGAGTCTCACCCTCTGTCTCCCTCTGTCCACCGCTCAGATCAGCTGGTCCACATCTCAGCTGTCTGAGTTTAGTCTGTGGACGAAACGTCCTCAGTCTGCCGAGACGCCGCTGCCACCAAACCGCTCGGTGGATGAGTCACTCAGCAGCTGCTGCAGGTGGAGCTCAGTGAGCTTCAGCTCCACCTTCCTCAGCTTGTTTTGGGGTGAAAGCAGCTCTAATGAGGCACAGCTACACCTTCACCACCTCTCAGTCTGTCTCTTCAGGTGACCTCTCACCTGCAGCACCGGGGTCACTGTGAGGCAAACAGCCCATTGGTTGAATGTGCTCCTCAGTGCTGAGGGTGTGGAGGTCAGGCTGGTGGACGGATGTGTAGTGCATCCTTCCTCCTCCTCCTCCTCCTCCTCCTCCTCCTCCTCCAGACTCACTCAGAGTCTCTGCCATTGGTCAGCCCGCTTACATAATAATGAGCCTGATTGGATATTCACGGCTGTGAGGTGCAGCTGCAGTGTGTCGGTGTGACCAGCAGGGGGCAGAGCAGACAGACAGACAGGGAGCTGGGACCATTATGTAACGTCTCCGTCTTCCAGTCCTCCCTCTGTGTCTCTTTTATCTCCTCATCCACTTGTCTTTCACTCAGCCCCTCTCTCTCTCTCTCTCTCTCTCTCTCAGCAGCACACCATTCTGTCTCAATGTCTCTCGCCCTTTCTCGCTCCCTTCACACCTGTTTCAAACAGTAATATCATCGTATATTCGAAAACACTGGGAAGACATTCAGCTGTCTTTGTCTGACACACACACACACACACACACACACACACACACACACACACACACACGCTCAGTCATTAGACAACTGTGTGACCTTCAGTGCTCTTCATAGCCCACAGGAGACACACCACACACACACAGTCAGCCTAAACACACATGAGAGAATTAATTCACACACACTCACACACTCACACTCACACACTCACACACACACACACACACACACACACACTCAGCCTCCCTCCTGCCGTGCTGCTCGCCACCTGAGGCGGTACAGAAGTCTTTCTCTGAATAATGTGATTCTCTTCAGGCGCGCTCGTTTTATTCTCCTCAGATGGATCCGCCCGTCTTCGCTCCATCTGATGAATCAAACGCGCCCTCAGGTTTCCACAGAGGTGAACGCTGTCCACCAGAGGACAGACAGAGACACGCAGACTCTTTTCACATGCAGACACACGTTCATTCACAGATTTTAAACTTTAAGACTCGTTTTATTTTTTATCGTTGAAATCATCAAAAGCAACAATCTGTTGGTTCCTCGTGCAGCATGAGTACTGCAGTACTACTGTAGTACTGTAGTACTGCAGTACTGTGTGAGCTGAAGGACCATCAGAGACCCGTGTCCTCCAGGTGACATGAAGGCGTTTGGAGACACGTCTGAGGTATTGAACCTACGTGCTCGTGCTGCGGCCGTCCGCTTGTCCACACGAACGTACTGTTAAAAAGCAGATCGAGAGCTTTGAGTTTTGTTGACAGGATCTTACTGGTCGTAATGGGTCCTGTGTCCTCTCGCTCTTTGGGACTGTCTGTCTGAGAAAGGTGAGACGTGTGAGGGTTGGAGACATGTTTGTTTTGTTCACCTGCTTCATAACTTCTGTTCAGTGGAAATGTGAGAAAATGTCGCCTGTGATCAGAAACAGAACATTTGACCCTTTTCTGTTGTTTCTCTGCTCTCAGCGTGTCACATTAAAGCGGCGACGCTGCACTCGCTGCCGCTAAAAAGGTCGGAGCTGATGTAGCAGGAAAGGTCAGGAGGCACGAAGTTCACACACACGCACACACACACACACACACACACACACACACACACACACACACACACACACACACACACACACACACACAGCTAGCTCGTGTGCGTGGACATTTAAACAAAAGAGAAAGTGAAGGGAGTTTGAGTTCAATTATGCAGGGTGTGTGTGTGTGTGTGTGTGTGTGTGTGTGTGTGTGTGTGTGTGAGTGTGTGTGTGTGTGTGTGTGTGTGTGTGTGTGTGTTGTGTGTGTGTGTGTGTGTGTGTGAGTGTGTGTGTGTGTGTGTGTGTGCATGCGTGCGTGCTTGCGTGCGTGCGTGCGTGCGTGTGTGTGTGTGTGTGTGTGTGTGTGTGTGTGTGAAAGAAAGGCGTGGGCGTGTCATAAAGATGGTAAGCGACTGCTGCCAGCTGATTGGTCCATTCGGGGGTACATACGGTGCTCTGATTGGCTGGTTTGCATCACAATAGCAGCTGTGATTGGCTGACAGGTGGACAATGGTGAGTTCAGAGAACAAAGGGCTGTTTGGGCATCGAGGCGGAAAGGTGAGGAGGTCGGTGTGTGTGTGTGTGTGTGTGTGTGTGTGTGTGTGTGTGTGTGTGTGTATCATATTTAAAATGAAGATACTGAAATAAAACATGTGAAACTGTCATTTTTGGTGTGAAATTCTACATTTGTTGGTCTTATTTCCTCCTTTTTTCTCATTATTATCTGACAAACCAGCCAATGAATGACAGTTAACAGCCTCACAGTACATAGTACACATAATCACTTGGTTTACTGCTGAAATCACTGCAGACGCAGTAATGTTGAGTTTTTTTCAGGTGATTCTGGATACTTCCGAAAAACACACTTTCGACTAAATTCTCTACAGCAAACCACCAACAAAAAGACACAGTGTGGATTTCTACACACTCACAGGGGAAGTGATGTAAAGGTTGTGGGTTTGAATCCCAGAGTTGATCTTTCTAGATTTACAACTATGTTTAAGCTCAATAAGCCTCAAAGGGTCTGAACACGTTCTGAGCAGCTTTGGTTGGTTTTGACTTTGAGCCACATGAGAACATAAAACTAAAGGTTCCTTCAGCGGGGACTCAAACCAACAACCCTAAAGCTCTTCTGTGCCCTGGACTCCAGGCCCCTGTCCACAGTGCTCCATGTGGCTCTGTGGCGCAATGGATAGCGCATTGGACTTCTAGTTAAACACAGGAGAAGTGATTCAAAGGTTGTGGGTTCGAGTCCCACCAGAGTCGACCTTTATTTGACAGACCATGTGCTCAATCACTTTAACCAAAGCTGGACCCAAGAAATCTGCACCTGACCCTCAAAACTGTTGTTCTGTAGCTCCACCCACTGAGGTTTAACTCAGCCAATCGTATCATCTCGGCCCTGCTGAGCGGCCTGCGATGCTAATGCTATCAGAGGCACTCCTGAGCTTTAGTGGTCTTTGCTCAGTGAACCGTGCAGAACCTCCTCAGCGAAGCCAAGAGACGCATCTGTCATGACGCCGCCATCAGCTAATCCTCTGCAGCTCGGCAGCGAGCGCAGAACCACTGAGAACGCCTTCTGTTTAGCTCAATAACTGCTTAGAACCAATCCATTGATTTAAGCCACTGAGAGGGGAAAGACAGCATCACACGAGGTGGGTCCACTTAGCTCTTTAGCTACTTAGGACCAAGTGAGGTCAATCAACCGTCCACCATCTTAAGGGCCTTGCTGCTTTGCGGAAGACAAAAATGGATCTCTGTTGGATCTCTGGAAGCCATCAGAGACGCACACCGACATCCAGCTGAGCTTCATCAACGGGACAAAGTGATGAGCAAACTGCTAACAAAGCTGAACTTTGTGCAGATCTCGTTCCAGGTTCATCCAATGAGCTTCGTGCTGCTGCGACTCAACTAAAGCTTCCTCCTGCTGCGATCTGAAGCGTCATTGAAGCCCGATATGTCGCGATTCCACAAAAAGATGCCGTGCAAACACGTCATCCTGCACCGAGGAGGTCCACAGGTGGCTGAGGATCAGGAGGAGGGTCATCGGTTCCCGGCTCCGGCTCTGCGTGTCCATGTGTCCTCATTAGCTCATTCCACAGCTCGTTCACGCTGTATTAGCTGCTATGTCAACGAGAGCGAATCTGAATCAAGCGCGTCAAACAAGAGCCAAGTGGAACAGAACAGAAGACTTTGATATTCATGAATTACTGTCAGCGCGAGCCGGCGGTGCAGCGTGACGGAGGACGGACGTCGAGCTGCGCTGGGCCAGATGTGGACGTGGACAGCTGTTTGAGGCCAGAGAGCGTAGACGCACACAGGAAGTGAGTGACGGTGAACCCAGGAGCAGATCTGAGGACGTCGCTGGTCGAGAGGTTCTGTGGACTCGTGAAGGACTGGAGGACGGACGAACTGAGCAGCCACAGACCTTCGTTCATCAGCCGCTCGGCTCGCGTTCGCTGTTCGATTCCCTCTCCTCATGCTGCCATAAACACGGCACATTGTCTTGGTGTGATGGCGTCGGCAGAGCGCCGCTCGCCGTGGCTGTAAATAGCCTCACAACGGCGTCTTATGTAATTTCCTGCTAAACCTCCTTTTGAAAGACGGCGTTTACGTAACCGTCCAACACAGGCCTCATTTCCATAATCACAGAGATGAAGTCACTGCACCAACATATGGCAGAGTGAGAGCTCATTTACATATATGCAGATGAGCCACACGTGTGTGCGCGCACACACACACACACACACACACACACACTAACAGGCATTGATCTGTTGTGTCTGTCGCTGCTCTGGTGTGTGTGTGTGTGTGTGTGTGTGTGTGTGTGTGTGTGTGTGTGTGTGTGTGTGTGTCTGCAGCTGTGAGCTGTGTTCAGGTCTCTTCTCTGGTGTGTTCAGGCCTCGTCCCTCTGTCTCTCTGTGTCCTCAGAGACTCTGTCCCATCCTCTGTCTGTCCTCCTGAGACATTTTTTCTCCCATTAAAGTTTTTTTTTTTTGCAGACTGTGAAGCCACTTTGTGATTTTGGGCTGGAAAGAAAAATAAAACTGGATAAAAACAGTAGAATTAATAATTCAATTTGTTTGCTGTATAAAGTCGGGCGCCGTACTGCACTGAACGCCACACGTGTGGTGCATTCAGGGACTGCTTTCTTATCGCTGAATGAAAGTATTTGCTTTTTGTATTCATGTGGGCCATTTAGGGTCCGGAGGCCGGAGGTTGCCCACCCCTGATGGAGGAGAAGCAGCGGCCACTAAAAATGTCAAGTCTCTCTCTTGAACCAGTGTTTGGTTTGTCCTCTCTGGGCCACCGTAGATACACGGAGGACTGGAGATGTAGAGAGCTCAGTACTTATTTTCAGGTGATCAAACACAGAATTATGAATCCTCTCTGGATCTTTGAGCTGTTTCACTAAAACAAACCTTTAGTCAGGTTTCAGCTCTAAAACGAGTCTCCAGTTTTACTTCAGTCTTTATCTTATTTGTGTTGTTTTGTCACTTCGTGTTGAGCTGAAGAATGAAACAAACCATAAAATGAATTTCGTGTTTACAGTTTTCAGATGCAGTTTTATGTGTTTATGGTCTGATGACAATGCAAAGTAGGTCAGCAGGGCCGCGTCCCATTCCAAAACCAGCTCCCCTTCCACGCGCCCTTCGCTGGCAGCTGTGGACTTCAGAGACCCTTTCACAACAAAAGAAGAAGAAAAGAAATAAATGTTAAAAGTAGAAATTTAACAACTTAAAGTTGTCAAAGTTTGCTTCATTTTGTGTGAACGAGGACGCGTCGCAGGAGACGCTCGTGATGCAAGTGAGCCGCTGCAGATGTGATTGTGTTTGTGTGTGTTTGTGCGCGTGCGCGGACAGGTTCAGAGGGGGCGTGGCTTGGTGCTACCTGCTGCAGGTAGGCTCGGCGTACGTGCTGCTGCTCAGTCGCTGGATGTTCGTTCAGCTGCGGACTTGATTTACTTCACCTCTGCAGGTGAGCCGAAGCACTCAGCGCTCACCAGCCTCACCTGGACCACCGGAAGTGTTTTTCCCACCAAGCTGAACGCGTTTCACTTTTCCTGCTTCCTGACATGGACTCATCCTCCAGCCGGTGAGTCACCGGCACGCAGACCTTCACGAGATCTTCTCCTCCGCCGCTCTGAGCGCCGCACGCGCACCTTCCTCTCCACCTGCCCGTGTTTGCGCTCTGCTGTCTGTGATTCGACCGTTTTCTACCTTTTAAACGTCACGTGAAGCGAAGCCGCCACTTTGTTTTTGTCTCTCAACAAACATGCAGCTAATGTGAGGCTGTGAGGGCGGTGATCGAGCGCGAGAGCAGGGCAGGAACCGGTTTGCTGTGTGCGTGTGTGTGTGTGTGTGTGTGTGTGAGTGTGTGAGTGAGTGAGTGAGTGAGTGAGTGAGAGAGAGAGAGAGAGAGAGAGAGAGAGAGAGTCACCGGGCTGTCAGGAGTGTATCCAGTGTCTGTCTGCCTTCAGGTTAGTGTTTTCCAACGGTGTGTGTGTGGCCTGCATGTGTCCCCTGTTGCCATGGTGACGTTGGCCGGTGTGGCGCAGGTGGCGCAGGTGGCGCAGGAGTCCATTCACACCTTCACTTCCTCGTTCCTGCACAGTGAAGCAGTGATTGATGAGCGTCTGATCGATCGATTGGTGTGAGACTCAAACGCTCGTGATGCTTTTTTCACGCAGTCCAAACAGGTGAGACACACGAGGACGATTCTGTCCGTCAGCTGATGTGATCTAACTGAGTGACACCTGTCAGGTGATCCAGACTGATCCTGTCTGCCTGGTGCGACTCGTCAGAATGAGTCCTCAGGCGAGCTGAAGCTGCTGGAACGAGCTGCTCGATGCTCCTCCGGCTGCAGGATCATCTCACTCGGGTCACTTCCTGTATGGACTCTGTGTTTCAGTGTCACTGTGTCATACATCCCATAACCGTGGCTACAGTTTCACTACGCTGAGCTGAGCTGAGCTGTGGGGGATGTTTACTGTCACCTGAGAGGCCCGTTTGACCCCGTTTCCACCTGAAACTACGACTGATCTCTGAAAATGGAACAGTTACACACACTCACACCTGGACGCCGCCCAGCCTGATCTGCTGACTCCAGGTCAGCTTAAAGGTCTTGCTCAAGGGCACGTCGGTGGAGCTGCCGGTCCGGGGGATTCACCCAGTGACACCAGCTAATGATTATTTCCTCGATTAGCTGAGTAATAATGAGACTTGAAAAACAGTCAACACATGGTGGACAGGACAGTTTTGAGGGGACAGACAGATGTGGGAGGAAGAGGAGGGAGAGACGAAGAGCAGCAGCAGAGAGGAAGCAGAGCAGGATGTTCAGCTGATCTGAGTGTTTGGAGGCGTTTATGTGTTTTATTGGTGTTTCTCAGGCCGCTGGGCTTCATTATGACTCAGATTACCTTCATCATGTCGCGGCTCCTCGCTGACTCTGCTCGCTAACGCCTGCAGGCTAACGTCCCCTCTGACGGCCATAACAGCACCTGATGTTATTACTCCATTAAATAGTCTGCTCCCTCCAGCCTCCTGCCTGCTGTTACCTGCAGCGCAGACACTCACACACAGAGACTCTGTGTGACCCTGAGAGCCAAAGAGGTGTGAGCACAGGTGGTTCTTACCTGGGTTCACCTGTTTCACAGAGCTGCAGTCACGCCGGTCACCTGCACTCAGGTGTGTTAGTAGGTGGGGCCAAACAGCACAGCGAGGGGGTCCAGACTGATCTGTTGGCCTTTGGGCGTCTTGAAAAGTGCTCTATGAATAAAATGTGCCGGCCTTGTCGCTCTTCGCTCTCCTGCAGCTGTGTTTGACCTTTGACCCTTCTGATGATGCAAACTGAACGTTTCCTGCTGCTCCACATTAAAAGCTGTAGCCTGGTGAACCACTGAGATGCTTTTATTGTGAAACAGCCATAGAAATCCAACGTATCTAACATCAAATTTAGTAGAAATTCTTTTAAAGATTTGAGCACATGTGGAACATTTTGTCAGCGGAGCAGTTTTAATGTCGCAGGCGGAGCTGACACAGAAGCAGCACACCTGCAGCACGTCGTCCAGGTAAAACGTGTGTCAGCGTTTTGTGACAGGTGTCAGTCAGGTGAGAGGAAATGCTGAGTCATGGTCTGTGAAGCAGGTCGTTTCCTCACTGAAGGTTTTTGAGAGACGAGCAGACTGTCCAGGTGTCCTACGGGACTCACCAGGCCTGTCTGTTTCATTAAACCTGTCTCAGGAAGCGGCTCAATGATCCGATCTTCATGTGGAGGACATCAGGTCCTCCTCACTGTAAATCTGTCTCTGCATCGATTGGATGAAAATCAGCTCATTTGCATGTCGTGTTTCTTGGGCGTGGCCATGCAGTAAATGTAAAATCGTACTCGTTGGACTTCCGTGCTTGACCATGTCTGTCTCAGTATGGACGCTGGAGACGGCGTATCCGGACATGCATGGACAGTCATTTGCTTCTCTGGGAGCCTTCTTTGTCTTACAGTTCGTCAGAGGGAGCATCAGGTTCTCTTTGTCCTTTGTTTGTACTTTAAGTTTGAAATAAAAAATGGCAGCTGCGGCGTAGACGTTGTCCTCAGGGTGGCGCTGGAGGACGGGGTTATTTAAACGTAAGGGTTCGTCCTCTGGGGAGCAGGAGTGAGATGGAGCAGTGACCCTCTGAGCCACATTCGACTGGTCCTGATGTTCTGCAGAGAACCGGGCAGCAGAACGTTCAGGCGGAGGCGGCGAGCCCGAGCCTCCTCCACGCTCTGGCGTTCAGATGGCGTCGTCCTCGCTCAGTGTCTGTGATCCTCTCCGCTGATCCCAAACTCAGACGCTTCCTCCTTTCAGGCCGTATCATCGCCGCCTCGCGACGCCACTTCCAGCTTAGTTAGCTTAACGTCCAAATCTGCGGAGGAGCAGCGACGTATTTGGGTCACGAGATGAAGATCTGCTCAGGAAAAAGCCTCCTGAAGTCCCGTTCAGCCTCAAACCAAAGCTGACAGAATCACAGAGCTGTGATGAAGAGGAAACGTCTCGCTGCTGCTTTCACGCTGCTGTTGTTTCATTCGTGTTTGAACATTTTAAAGTAGAAGCTGTTTGGTTGCAGTTCAGATGTCAGAGAGCCTGAGCTCAGACCTGCTGACCAATCACTGAGTCACAAAGTGATGAAGAAGAGCGTTTGTCCCTGCAGTCAGTCAGCGCGTCTCGGCCTCGTCCGTCTTTAGGACTGGACCTGAATAACCAAGTGAGACGTTTGACACTGTGGGAAAATGACGCATGGGCAGCGTTTGCTGCAGCCAATCAGAGGACGAGAAGAGTCTCTGCGACGCCTGAAAGACGTCGACGCTCAACACTGATGATGATGTCAAAACAAATTACTGTAGAAAAGAAGCGTCTGGTCGAAATGGTCGATTTTTAATCCCGCCTCCAACGCTCTGATTGGCTCAAACCGGTTTCACTGAAGACGTCTGGGACCAGGCTTCGTTGTCCTCCCTGTAAATACTCCTGGAAGAGGTTTCAACATGAACCTCGTGGATCCTGAACTCTGCGTCAGTTAGATTGAAGCCGTCGATGTTTCCGTCGTCGGCTCTGAATCGAATCAGGCCTTTGACCTTTGAGTCTGAATGATAATAAGCTTCATTTGTAAAGCACCGTTCAGACCGGGACCGCAGCTCAAGGCTCAAAGAGACCCATGGACATGAAAGCAGGGACAAATGGATTAAAAGGAGAATCAAACCTGCTCGATGATGATGATGATGGTGAAAGTACGACAGAATAAGGATGAAGATAGAAACTTTGCTCGTTCAGGTTGACTGTCAGCTTCCAACACAGTCGTCCTTAAACGCTCTTTGCATTCGCTTGTTTTGAGCCCGCAGACGAGGAAACGGCTCACGTTTCCCTGAAACAGCATTTTTCTGTTGGACACTCAGAAGGAAACTGTCCGACTCTCTGAGGCTCAGTTTACTGTCAATGTGAAGCAGCTTCTTTGATCCACTTCAGATCGTTTTGACGGACGCCTCGAGGGACACGGGGACACTCTGATGAACTTCTGAAGTAGAACCTGCTTCCTCTCCTCCTCCTCGTCCTGCTGGATCTGATGTTCCACTGTTGTTGCCACGCCTCCTCTCCACCAGTTAGCTCCAGTAATGATGAAATACGGGAACTAAAACTCTTTTTCCACAAACTCGTTTGTGTTTTCACCACATCTGAACAACCGAGGATGAAATTAGACCTTTGATGGACCGAAAGACAAAAGCAAAGTTTGCTTGTTTGGATTCACTGAGACTCAAAGTGGAAGAGGATGAAAAGTAAAGAAAAACCCGTCAGAGTGTGGAGCAAGAACCAACAAATGTTCGATTCCTCCTGTTTGAGTAGAAAAACTACAGGTTTGTTGTTTTTAAAGGTGAAGCTGCGTTTACATCCTGGGTGGGAACCAATGAGCTTTGAGCTGACGAGGAGGAGAAACCAGGAAGTGTTTTTGGTCTTTTCGTGGGATTTGTTGTTGAGTGATAAGTTTTTCTTCTTCCCAGTGAGGGTCTCAGCGTTACAGTATTTCAAAAAGACAAAGACACGTCCAGGACAGAGGAGACAGACGGTGTTCAGGACCGCGTCTCTCTTTCCTCCCTGTGGCTGTGGGTCCGTTTCCTGTCGGCTGTTCAGGGACGATTCGTAAACTTCTCTCCCTCCAGATATTCTCACCGCCTCCTTCTCCGTTTCCTCCTCCTCCCCCATCGTCTCTGCGTAACGGGATAGTTGAGATCAGGTGTCTTTCGCCTCCTTCTTCCCTCTCTGAGGGGGACAGAAAGGCTGTTTGTTCCCTGCCTTTGTCCAGATGAGACAATGGACTCCCTCTGGGGGCAGAGAGGAGGAGGAGGAGGAGGAGGAGGAGGAGGAGGAGGAGGCGGCGATGGGAAAGGAGCATAAAGGGATGAAGGTAGACTAAAAGGGGAGATTAGGAAAAACACAAAGTGAGATTTAACTGATTGAGTCGAATGAAATGACAAATGCAGCATTGACACACCTGTGACACACCTGTGACACACCTGTGACACACCTGTGACACACCTGTGACACACCTGTCTGTGATGACGATGAGTCATCAGCATGTGGAGCTCTGATGATGCTCAGGTAGTGCAGACCTGAAGGCAACAGAGCTGCACTGGAGGACAGAGTCTGTCAGGGAGGAGGAGACGCAGGGAGGAGACGGAGGACAGCCGGCCTTATGTTACTGCACACACACACACACACACACACACACACACACACACACGCACAGATGTCACCACAGGCTGCACACTCCGCTGCTTCTGTTTGTGCTTTTCTACACCGTCAGTCTCAGAGTCAGCGTCCTCACAAGGTTACGAAGAGGAGGGACGTCCGGTGAAGGAGGACACAGAGAGGAGGCTCAGCGCTGAGGACGGGGAGACCGTGTGCTCGAGACTGGGTTAAAGGTGAACTCACACTCAGCCTCAGGGTCCGGCCGGACTGCAGGGTCCATCAGGTGTTTCTGTGACGGTGGATCGAGACGTCCAGTTTGACCCTGAACGTCTCACTGTGAGTGTCCAACACCTACTGTCAGCAGAGACAGACCCCACAATGACAGTGAGAATACACTTAAAAACCAAATAATGGATGAACCTCGCACTCTGCCAAACTGGGGATGCTCTTATTTTGGTAGTTTTTGAGTCTTTCCTCTTGTTACAGGCGGCGGCTGCGTCGTGTTGGAGCTGATTTCCTTTTATTCTGACTGAGGCAGTGAGTTTAGTATGAGGATGATCTGTTTGCAAAGCTTCACCTGTGGTCGCACGGCGGCCATGACGCTCCGGTTTCAGGTGTGTGTGTTCTCAGCTGAGGAGCAGAGGGGATGATTGACTTTGTCTCAGGACGCAGACGTTATTTTAATCAGTCTTGGTCGTAATAGTCTTAACTTCCTCTCACCTTCGTCACCTCCTCGGCTGAGTATCGCTCTCCTCTGAAGCCGCCGCCCTCTGATAGGAGCCATCCATCTCTTTTCCTCGCCGCCGCTGAAGCTTCATGGAGTGATGCATTTCAGTGCGTCGCTCCATCTTTTCCAAACTGCACTCGCTGACCTGCTCGCCGTCTCTCTGCACACACACGATGCGATTGGACGTTTCTAAACCTGAAGGTCACGAACTGAAACGTCTCTGTTTGCAGGTTATGAGGACAGACGGGTTCCTCCTCCTCTGTGAGGACGTTGTCTTTCTTCTGGTGTCAGCGTGCAGCAGACACAGCTCCACCCTCGCCTCCTCCTCAGAGTATCCCCTCCTCTGCTCTCTTCAGGCCGCAGCTAACCTCCGTCACCTTCACAGCTCCTCATCCTCCGCCTGTACTGCGTGAATCCACCTCTGAGCGCCGCGCTGATGGAGCTGAGCTCTTATTAAAGCGCTGGTTTCAGGTTTCTGTCTCAGGACACGGATATTATTTAAATCTCCTTTAAGTCTAAGCTCGCCTTCCTCTCCTCTCACCTCCCCTCCTCTTCAGCTCCGTATCACCATCAGGTCGAACAAAAGCTCTTTTCTTAATCTTAATGACACGAATTCGCTTCCTTTCCCGTTCCGGTACGGCGTGCAGCCGAGGAGGCGACGCGCTCGTCATCTCAGCGGGACGAGTCTTAACGGTGAAGATGAGCTGCTTCCTCTCGTTCCCTCATGCTGGTCCGTCAGGCTGCTTCTGGCTTCCTGCAGGCAGAGCAGCAACACACACGACAGACACACAAAACATTATGTAATGTGGAGAAACACAGCGTTAAATCAGGCCGCCGACAAACACCACGGCACTTTAAAAAGAGGCTTTGATGACGAAGACTCCTGAAACTTAGAATTCAGTGAAAGCAGATCTGCAGAGGAGGACCTGACGTCTGCCTGTTTGGTGGACGTGCTCAGATTTAGCTGATTTTTCCTTGATATCTGTGCTTCTGCTGTGGCTGCATGGTTCCTTTTTTCTCTGTTTTCATTCGGTTTATTGTTGATTCATGATCAGTGGTCCACACGGGGTTTTATTTTGAAAATTTACTGCATTCACTACACTGTTGTGGGGTCTGACTTCCTGTCTGGCTCGATCTGCTTTGTGCAGGTTGAGCGAGTGATGCTCCAGCGTTGAGACTCGGCCGGTTTGTCCCGCCAGACGTTTGTTGGCAGCGTTAAAGTCAGAGAGGTCAATAACTGATCTGAGAGCTGCACGCAGAGAGCTGATCACGGTGGATGAAGCATCAGTCATCACAGCCAATCACACCTCGCTGCCAACTCATTTGTCCAATACGATCACAGAGCTTTTTTATTTTGGCTCAGCTGGTGGTGTCTGTGACATCATCAGTGATGTCATCAGTAACGCCACGTATGAGCCTCATTGTCGGTCTGTCTGATTGAGGGAAGTGTTTGGTTAAAGGCTTACTGTGTGTGTGTGTGTGTGTGTGTGTGTGTGTGTGTGTGTGTGTGTGTGTGTGCGTGCGTGCGTGCGTGCGTGCGTGCGTGTGCGCGCGCATGTGCGTGTGTGTGTGTCATTGCATTACTCTGCAGTCCTTTAAGACTCGATGAAATTCTCTAATATTTGACTGTTTGAATAGTTGTAACCCTGCTTTCATTCAGCTGATGCAAATTAAACTCTGTGTGTGTGTGTGTGTGTGTGTGTGTGTGTGTGTGTGTGTGTGTGTGTGTGTGTGTGTGTGTGTGTGTGTGTGTGTGTGTGTGTGTGTGTGTGTGTGTGTGTGTGTGTGTGTGTCAGTCTCTGCCTCATATGCAAATCTTGCTGACTCATGGAAAGCTACAGACACACACCTGTTGACTGTGTTTCAGCTCAGGTGTGGACAGTCTGATGAGACAGAAACGGCTAAAATGTCCTTCAGGGTAGAAGTCCCCGTGTCCCTCAAACCATGTCCTCAGAGTCCTCCTGGATCTGGATCTGAATCTGGATCAGGACTGAGACCTGTTACACATCACAGCAGAGATGAATGAATGAAACAGAAGGTCTGTAGTGACCATTAAGAGAGTGTGTGTGTGCGTGCATGCGTGTGTGTGTGTGTGTGTGTGTGTGTGTGTGTGCGCATGCATGTGTGTGTTGTTCAGCCCTGAGCTGCAGGCAGCTGGTGACTCATCCACAGATAAAGATGCTCTCACTGTGTGTGTGTGTGTGTGTGTGTGTGTGTGTGTGTGTGTGTGTGTGTGTGTGTGTGTGTGTGTGTGTGTGTGGTAAATCTGCATAATGAAGCTCCATTCACACTTTGAGCTCATTGGGGGAAACAGCAGTGTGTGTGTGTTCGACAGATGTTCATATTAATGTTTGTTCTCTGGAGACCGAGGTGGTGAATGTCTTCACCTGTCTGTCTGTCTGTCTGTCTGTCTGTCTGTCTGTCTGTCTGTCTGTCTGTCTGTCCGTCTATCTGTCTGTCCGTCTATCTGTCTGTTCCTCTGTCTGTCCCTCTATCTGTCTATCCCTCTATCTGTCTGTCTGTCCGTCTATCTGTCTGTTCCTCTGTCTGTCTGTCTGTCTGTCCGTCTATCTGTCTGTCCCTCTGTCTGTCTTTCACACGCCGCCCCGTCATGTTTTATGTATATTTGTATATTTGTGAGCGTACCTGCTGCTCGGCTGCTGTTGCTCCAGCTGATGAGGTGTGACGATGCTCTCGTAGCATCCAGAGATGAAGGAGGTGTTCGGGGGACGGTGGACCTGCAGACTCCTCAGACCAGTGAACTTCAGTGTGCGTGAACAGCAGAGAGGCTCGTTAACGACATTTTCCCATCAGCGACTTCCTCCTGTGTGGCCGGAGGAAGCGTTTGATTTTGAGTCGGGGCAGCTGGAAGACATCAGGTGGACACAGTCGGGTTTGCTCTGGATGAGTTTTGAGAGACGAGGTTTTCAGAACTGGTGATGAAATGATACGAACGTCGTAGAAAACCTCCTGCTGCTGGCTCGGCTCCAGCGCTTTGCATCATGGGACACGGAGGCGAGGCAGACGGGTTTGATGCAGACTGGAGGTTTTTGCAGAGTCAGTCCAACATCTGGTACCAAGCAACAAACCAGCCAATCAGAGGGCAGTGGGCGGGTCTTTTGGGTGTTTGACTGTTGGAGTGATGACCTGTCAGAACGACGGGAGGCCTGCAGTTTGGATTCATCCTCTTTGTTTTCCAAAGGATTTATTTTGGGTGGAAAAATGTGGACGGACGGCCATAAATGTGTCCTCAAGCTCGTCCAGATCAGAGCGCGAGTGTGGACGTCCGTCCCAGGACGCCACTGTGTGATCAGCTGCTGCGTCTGTAAATCAGGACATAATTACACTCAGACGACGAGCGCAGACTCAATGAAAGGTGTGTGTGTGTGTGTGTGTGTGTGTGTGTGTGTGTGTGTGTGTGTGTGTGTGTGTGTGTGTGTGTGTGTGTGTGTGTGTGTGTGTGTGTGTGTGTGTGTGTGTGTGTGTGTGTGTGTGTGAGAGAGCTCTCTTTGCTCAGAGGATTTAGGATTTGTTTGCTTTTCCTCACGTCTCTCCTCCAGGAGACTCACATGTTTGATTCAGCCTGTTAAGACGTTGACGTCCTCGTCGGTTGAACATCTGGAGCGTAGGTGTCTGTGTCTCCTGGTAAAATCTGTCCCCTGTCTTAGAGTGTCCACGATGGATTGGATGATGTGTTTGAAAAAGTAAAATCACAATTCATTCATTCATTAAACTCTGCATCAGCAGAGTCCCACCAGGTGTCTTCCCTTTGTCTCTTTATGGTGTGCTTTCTGAACTTTAGGTGCACAGACTGAAAGACAACTGTCTTATGTCCAAACTGAAGCCTGTCCTTCAGACAGCGGTGACAGAGCTGCGTCAGACGTCCACCTGCAGCCGTCTCAGACAGCAGAAGATGGTCTGAACGCTGCAGCTGAACGTCCAACAACAATCCAAACTGCAGAGAATGGGACGCTGCTAAAAGCATCTCTCTGTCCTCTCTTCTTGTGTCTCAGCAGGTGAAGGTCACGTGATGTCAGGATGTCTGGATTCCCGCCGGACCCGCCGCCGTCAGAACGCCACGATGGCGATGCCGCCTCCACCGAGACGGAGCTGCTTCAGGATCTGTCAGAGTCTCTCTTCGTCTCTGCCTCGTCTCTGAGTGTGGAGGAAATGCAGCAAGTGGACGGCAGCTGGACCCAAGACGGAGACCTGCAGGGATGTGGACAGTGAGTGTCCTGCGCGGACGGACCGTGAGCGTCTCCACGCCGTCCACTGTTCTCTGTGTGTCTCAGCCGTCTTTCATGTCTTCTCAGACTGGAGAGGAGGTGGATCCTCTGGCACGAGTTTATGAAGGAACACGCCCACCTGGACGCCTGGCTGCGATTGGCCGAGCTGGCTGTCAGCTCCTCTAACCCCGCCCACGCTACCTATGTCACAGCGAAGGATGAAGTGAGGAAGTTTGAGGTGAGGAAGGACACACGCCTGATCTCTCCCTCTTACTCCCCGTGGAGTTCCTGTGTCTGGGCTGAGGTGGGCTGAGAGCAGAGTTAGGCTGCAGGTCAGGTCCAGGTGAACGACATAATCCAGGTAAACATCTGTCAGCCGTGAGGATGAAGCTGGTAGTTCTTAATACGTCAGTCCTGTGTGTGTAGCGCGTTGTTTCATAGCGCAGGAAGTCATTCAGTTTGGAACAGGTGAGTTCAGGTGAGGAGGACTCACGGTCTCTGAAAGGCTGCGTCAGCTCCACAGAGTCTCATGCATGAAAAAAACACCAAGGGTTTGTGGGTAATGGAGTCTGGAGAAGCTGTCTGCAGGTAAAGCAGCAGGTGCGCCGTGCGTCACCTCTGACCCGCTTTGTCTCGCCGTGTCCAGAGGCTGCGCCGCGAAGCCGGATCGCGCCTCGTCCAGTTGGACAGTCTGACCCGCAGGAATCGAACGCTGACTAGGCTGTTCCAGGGCGCCATGCAGGCTCGGCTGCTGGCGTCGGCCAGGCGGTGCGGCACACGGTGGGACGACGTGAACGCCAAACTGGAAACCGTCAGTGGACAGCTGAAGGTCAGAGGTTGTCCTGATGGTTACTGGTTGAATAATGTCTGAACACTTCGAGCTCAGTCTCTCGTTCTTTCTCTCGCAGCTCTTCGTCTCAGAGTGGGAGGGCTTTGAGGCAGAGAGGGAGGAGCTCGCTCTGTGGTTGGCTGACCTGGACGTCCGTCTGAACGATGTGGATCACCTGACAGGAAACACCTGTGATAAGCTGAGACAGCTGCAGGTGAGTGTGACTAAATGTGTTTTATCGTCTCTTTGAATGCTTTCTGTAAATCTACCTTTTGTTTTTCTGTGTGTGCGTGTGTGCAGACTTTCCAGCAGTGTGTGTGTGTGAACTCGGGCCGTGTGAACGTCCTGCTGCGGCGCGGCGAGGCGTTGATCCAGCGCAGCCAACCGGCTGACGCCCGGCACATTGAGAGCCACCTGCTGGAGCTGCTGCGCCACTGCAGCCTCGTTTACAACAACATCGCACGGACACACACCAGACTGCTGAGCATGAGACTGGTACACACACACACACACACACACACAGGAATGTGAGTATTTGACCCACTGGCCTATAAAGATCAGTTATCCAGGTCACATGACATGTAGGAGCACTCAATGAAGAGTGTTTCATGGAGTCATCTTGTCTTTCATTTATTGTCTCCTCCTCCTCTTCCTCCTCCTCCTCCTCCTCCTCCTCCTCCTCCTCCTCCTCCTCCTCCTCTTCCTCCTCCTCCTCCTCCTCCTCAGGTCTTTGAGGATGACTGGATTCTGTCTCAGCCTACAGACTCTGGTTGCCCATCAGAGAGTCTGTTAGAGGAGGAGGGAGCGCTTAATAAGACCAACCTGGACCTCCCTGCAGCGTCCAGCCGTCCTGAAGGTAAACGGACACGTCAGACGTTTAAAGACGCTCGTAAATGTCCAACATGTGATAAAGACACATCGTAAAGATCTGTCTGACTCCTTAGACCCGCCCTCACCCGTTCACCTCCCCCCTCCTCCCCCCTCTCCGTCCTCACCCACCCATGAGCACCTGGGGCTGGAGTGGGACCCGTCAGTGGACGTCGGACGTTCTGTCTCCCGTGATGACGCCGACTCGTCGTATTTCAGCGCCAGCACAGGTAAGAGGTGACAGAGCGTTTCAGAAGAAGCTGCACCAGACCTGTGTGTGGACCATAAAGTGTGTGTGTGTGTGTGTGTGTGTGTGTGTGTGTGTGTGTGTGTGTGTGTGTGTGTGTGTGCGTGCGTGCGTGCGTGCGCGTGCGTGCGTGCGTGCGCGCGCTAGGTCTGTACCACAGGGACGGTCTGAAGAGGCGGAGCTACCTCAGCTCCCTCGGCTCTGACTTCAGTCATGACGAGCAGGAAGCAGATCTGGTGAGTTTCTCCAAACTTCTCGGTCGTTCTGATTAAAGTCGAGTTCATTCTGGCTTTCGTGGGAAAACGAGGCAACGCGAGTTTTAAAAATCAGACAGCAAACGAGACGTTTGTGGGCTAAAACGTCGAGGGTTAACGTGAAAGTCGAACAGACAGGTGAGACGTGAAGCGCTCTCAGGTGAGACGTGAAGCGCTCTCAGGTGAGCCGGTTAGAGCGCAGCGTGTCATCGTCGTCATGGAGGAACATGCAAAGAACAAAAAGAGTTCAACTAAAGCTGCAGCTGTTAGAGAAGAGACGCTGCATCTGCACGAGGACGCGTTGTAATCTGTTACTGTAATCTGTTACTGTAATCTATGACTGTAATCTGTTACTGTAATCTGTTACTGTAATCTATGACTGTAATCTGTTACTGTAATCTGTTACTGTAATCTGTTACTCTGAGCATCCAGACGCTCCATCAGGCCGCGCTGAACGATCCACCAGGCTTTCCTCTGAACGCTCGCTCTCTGTTGTTCTGCTGTGACCCAGATGCTGCATGGCCCAGAGGCTCGTTCTGTCTGTGCCTCTCACACACACACACACACACACACACACACACACACACACACACACACACACACACACACACACACACTCATTGATGTTCCGATACACCAGTTATCTAAAAATGGTCGCCCTCGCTGGCTGTCGGCTTTATGAGTTGCTTACAGAGGTTCACTTCTTCTTCTGCTGATTTATTGATGACACCTGCAGGATGTGCCACCTCTTTATGTTGTCAGGTGCGTCAGTTTTTTTTATTTTTTTTGGGGGGGGGTGAAAGGAAAAACCAGACGGCGTCGGTGGATGGAGGGATGAAAACAGACACTGAAATCTTGAAGTAATTTGAGCATCCTCCTCCGCTGGCCTGCAGCTCCGCCCTCACTCTGTGTTTCTGTTTCACACACACACACACACACACACACACACACACACACACACACACACACACACACACACACACGCGCACACACACTGATGCACTGTCGGTGAACCCGGAGCTCAACAGGAGACGAAACGAACGCAGAGACACGTGCAGAAGTGAATTAGCATCTGATCACAGCCGCAGCATCCCGACAAAGACATCAAAGCGTTTGTGTCGTTCTGTATTTTTACCATCTTTGCTGTGATTGGCCCGGTGGAGGCGTGATGTCAGCACGCCCTCCCTGCGGGCTTGGCTCGCCGCTGTCTGCCCAGAGGACTCAGTGTAGTTGTACTTCATTAAAGCTGCGACCGTGTGACCTCGTCTCCGGGTGCTCGTACGCCGTGTGAATCCTGAGCGCAGCTCAAAGCCTCGCCTGCAGAGGTTCTGTCACCCCCGCGCCACCCCCGCGCCACCCCCACGCCACCGCCACCACCCAACACAGACGATTAGGCGGCGTCGGTTTTCAGCTGTCAGACTCACACTTACAGCACAGATACTGCAAACAGGAAGTCCAGCACAGAGCTGCAGCGGCCGAGCATCACGGCTCCTCTTCATCAGGTTTGGATGTTTTAGCTCATTAACTCGCTTCCTTCCTTCCAGGCAGTGAAAATCCCTTTCTTCATTCCTGATTCTTGATTTTTGATTTTCAGACGTTAACCTTCAGTTAAACTTAAAGTCAGACGTTGGTAAATCTCCACGTTGTGATGCTAAAAGCTGAGACACTGACAGTCATTTAGATCTCACAGAGATGAAGAAATGATTTATTCCCATCTTTAATGAATATTATCTGCTTTCTGTGCAGAGATTGGAGGGATGGCTTGACCACGCCCGCCCCAGTGTCTTCTCACCAATAGAGAGCAAGGGGGGCGGGGCCCAGCTGAACGGAGACCAGTGGGCGACCTCGACTCCTAGCAGAGAAAACAGCGAGCCAATCAGCTTTGACGGTGGGCGTGTGAGGGAGTGGCTGGGAGTACAGAGCCCCGCCCCTCCAGAGACGAGGACTTCCTGTTCCAGATCTGTGCAGACGGATGGGGACGGGGACGGGGACAGGGACAGGGAGGTGGGTGAAGTCTCCACTGTCATTTTCGGATCCAGACTCACCTGCAGATCATCCAAAACATGTGATCAGATCAGGATGTGTGATCACAGCAGGTCACGTGACATCCTCCAACCTTTGGCTCTGAAATGAAAGCTCACCTGAACGAGGTCGAAACGCCTCAAACTGAATGAAAGGAGACGCCCAGCGAGGAGCGCGAGCGTCACCCAACCAGCCTGTTTCCTCCTGAGACGCCGTTTCTGCTGAGCTCGTCTCAGCGTTAACACTCGCGCGTGCGTGCATGCATGTGAGCGTGCGTGCGTGCGTGCGTGCGTGCGTGCGTGCGTGCGTGCGTGCGTGTGAACTGAACTCCTGACACACTCTCACTCCCTCTAACAGACTGCAGGTCAGTGTAGGTCCAGAATCAGGTTGGTGTCCCCACAAGGTCGTTAATAGACATACAGTAGACGCGTCCACTGTGATCTTTCTCAGTTTAAACACACACACACATACACACACACGCACACACACACACACACACACACACACGCACACACACACACACACGCTGAGCGATGTCCTCTCACCAGGAGCTCCATCAGCATTCATAATCATCAGCCTTTATTTTTCTCTGCACGTCCACCTTTTGTAAAGATGGATTCCTGAATAACTGTCCTCTGTCCCCCCTGCTCTGTTGTCTCTCTCCGTCTCTCCGCCTTCACGTTTCTCTATCCATCAGACTTCATTGGCCTTAGCCTTCATTTTCTCTCCCTCTCTCATTACCGGTGAAAGCGTCTATTTATTCTCCTCTTCCTCCGTCTCATGCGCTGCTCCTCGGGCCGCCGAATGAATCCATAAAGTCTTGATTTATGCATTCTGGCTGCACTTTAACTGTCGCCATAAAAACAGGAGAGAAACACACACACTTCCTCCTTCCTTCCTTCCTCTTCACTTCCCTCTCCTCGTCTTTCCGGCCCGACTTAAGACGCTTGCAGAAAGTGTCTGAACAGCGGAGAGGAGAAGGAGGTTTTCAGGGTCAAATGTGACGACAAAGTGTGTGTTGTTGTAATTAGAGTGAGTTTGCGCACACTCATTTGTGAGTTTGATTGAATGTGTGTGTGCGATGGCAGTGTGTAACCTGCGTGCAGATGCAGATCTGAGAGCAGTGAAGGAGAGAATCCAGAGTTTAATCATGTTTCTGAGCACAAACGAACTCTGAAGCCTCGTTCTGACTCGCTCGTCCCAGCGTCTCTCTGAAAGGGTCCAACACAGCTGGAGGACGTCTCAGCAGCTCAGTTCAGCTCACAGTGAAGTCTGGAGGACTCGGTGAGACGCTGAACGTCCCGTCGCCGTGAGCCACCAGCTCCAGTGGGGATGCAGCTAATGATTATTGTCATTATTGATGAATTTATCCATTCGTTAATTAATTTGAAACCCAGATTTTGGCTTCACACACGGCTGAAAGGACTAATTGATGATCAGAATGTTGGATTAGTTTTCTATCTGATCAATCAGTGGATGGATCGTCTCTGCACTGAGCTCCTCCGAAACTCCAGCAGGTTGTTTTGTGGGATCATTGCTCACTTTCCTGAATGACGTCAGTTTTGCGCGACCATACAACAACGATGGTCGTCGGTCCGTCTGTGTGACTCCATGTTGAAGAAGAACAAAAAACAAAGCTTCATATTTTAAAACTGACGGCTGAAATAAATGCTGCAAGTTCTCGACCAATCAGAAATGTTCAGTGCTGCAAGCCCCACCCCTGAAGTTCCTGTACTTCTTGGACTTTTTGGAGACAAAACGTGTCCCCGGAACTTATTTTAGACCATGATCCATGCGATGGAAACTCCGTTAGGAAACTCGACCCCCCGTGGAAAGTTAGAGAGTGGAAATGAGTGTTGTATTAAGGTGGACTGAGAGACGAGGCGTGTGGCACCACCTCTGGATCGTTATATTTACTGTATTTTGAACCCAGTTAATCATGTTTGTGACCTTCCTCAGTGTCTAAAAGTTCTTTTAAATGTACTGAAATGACTCAGAGCTTCGACAGGAACTTGACGACACGTTTGGACGTTTTTCAAAGCATCTTAAACAGACTGATCGTACCAAACTGCAGTGAGATGAGAGAAAAGTGCTTCAGCCGTCGTTTGCAGTCCTCTCTCGTTTTGATTTGGAGATTAATGAACCTCATTAATCGGCCGTTATTACCGTCCTCATGCTGACGGACTTCTGTGTTTACCTCTGTTAGTATTACCTGGAAGGAAGCCACGTCAACGCACCTGACAGCCAGCATCGCCATGACAACACGCAACAGCCATTTCCCGCCCCCTCCTCTGCACCGTCACCTGACACAAAAGCCTCGTCTGATTGGATGAAGCGCCGGTGTCGATCAGCTCTTCAGGTGAGTCGATGGTGACGGTCGATTCTCGCAGTTCTGATCGATAAATGAGATCAATCTGAGAAGTTTGTGGGAGCAGCTTTCCTTCAAAGAGGACACATGATGCAGTTGTGAGATGGCCGCAGGGTTTCATCAGCCAAGGAAGTAAAGTGTTACTGATGGAGAGTAGTACACGCAATAGTACACGCAATAGTACACACAGCACCTGAAATAAGTATTAGTATCACAAATAAACTGTGTGCTGATGTTTCCGTAAAAGTCTTTGTGTGAAACTGTGAAACGTTGCCTGAAAACACTGCGGACTAACAGAAGCTCTCTGTTCGTCAGGATGAAGAGGAGCCGGCGTGTCCTGAGCGTCTTCCCTCTGAGCAAAGGTGAGAAAACACAGAAAGCCTCAGAGACGTCCAGTGGCTGCGAGGCGTTCAGGAGATCTGTAAACCGCAGAGACAAGCAGAACAGTCTGCTTCGTCTTTATGGAGAGGAGGGTGGTAGAGGAAAGGTCAGAAGGTCAGAGGGTCAGAAGGTCAGAGGGTCAGAAGGTCAGAGGGTCAGAGGGTCAGTGGCTTCGATCAGGTAGTTCACAGGAAAGGTGTTCAGGTTGTTGAGTTTGTGCCGGTTCCTCCTCTGTGATGTTCAGTGTAGTTTGACAAAAACGGAAAATCAATTTATGAGCGAGATTTAGTCGAGCAAAGTTTTCCATTCAAGTGATTTAGTGTTGGCCGGCATCAAAGAGCGCTGGAGCCCGTTTCGTAGAATCATTAGAAATCAGCGCATAAAGTCTTTATTGTGTCGAGCTTCAAAAATGGAGGTCAGTGACAGAACAAAACACAGTCTGTGAGTCAGGACCACCGTCAGGGGTTCAGCCCGGTCACCAGAACAACGTGTCGGCCTCGTACAGATACGTTAAATGTTACGTTAAATGTGTGCGTTTCTTACATATCAACGGGCTTCAAAGTGACGCAGTTCAGATCACAGGCGCTTGAGCTCAGAGGTCAAGAAGCAGAACGCTGTTCGAGTTGTGTTTGGGTTTGGCTAACCCCAACCCTGACCCTGACCCCGACCCCAACCCTGACCCTGACCCCGACCCCAACCCCGACCCTGACCCCAACCCTGACGTTGACCCTTGTGCCAACTAAACCAAGTGTTTTTGTGCCTAAACCTAACCAGACCTTAACCACAGAAAGTTTCAACAGAAATGTGCCACACCAGCATCCCCCACTCCTAAAACATTGTAATGATTTATTCATGTTTTATTTATTGAGTTCTTCAATTATTTCAGTTTCCCTCTAAAAATCAACAAATGCTCATGAAGTAAATAAACTCAGTAACTGTCCCAGAACAATATCTCTGCTCTCCCTTTGGCTAAATTATGTTCAGAAAACTGGGAATTATCAGCAAATAAAGGACTTGATGAAGAATGTAGTCATAAAAAGTCAAACCTGATCATCTCCCAATTTGCCAAAATCTGTCGTTTCCCAACTCCAGAAATCAAAACAAAGTGTTTTGGAGGACTGTTTTACTACACAGTACAAGTACTAGCCTGTGTATTTTCCCTACTGCAAACAGCTCAACGCGCCTGACATTGGCCTGCAGACCTGTTAAAATGAATATGAAAGCCAGTGATGAATCCCACATTTAGTCCGACAGACTCCTCAAACACTTCGTCTGTTGCTGCATCTCTTCTTTAAATGTTATATCGCAGAGTTGTCAGCTGAAGCAGAACTTACTTTAAACTCGTCAAATCCATCAAAATCAACAGACTCAAACTCAGAATCCTTGAAAATGTGGCGCTCCAGGGGTTCCTTTTACTTCCTGTCGTTCAGGTGTGTTGTTGCTCCACCTGTTGTCCACATGAAGGTGTAGTCTTAACGTTGCCAGAGTCGGTTCTTCAGTTCCCAGAGTTTGAGGTTGAGCAGACAAACCGCTGATGCCTCCTCCTCCTCCTCCTCCTCCTCCACAGTGTGACCTCCCTCAGCAGGGACCCTTCCTCCCTGCTCTCCAAAGCCCTCCTCTTCCTCCTCCTGGCTGCAGCTCTGGCTCTCCTGGCCTTTCTGATCTGGGTCGGCTTGGAGCCGGCGTGTCACCGTAGCAACCGGATGCCTCGTAGCTTCCACCTAACGCTGAGATACGTCAACGGACCCCCGCCGACATGAAGTTCAAGCAGAGACCCTCGTGGACGGCACGACGGGTAGAGCACTCTCCTCGAGCTCCACAGAACGGAGGTTTGCAGTTCATCGTGTCAGCGATGTGCTCAGTTCAATTAGTTCAGTTAACACCTGACACCTGGATTCAGTGTCCGACATGCTTCCTCAAGCCCTCAGACACTTTGTTTCTGCCCGTTTTCACTGTTCACCCCCACCATTATCCCCGCAGCATCGACTCTAACCCATGCTTCAGTGTCTGCTAACAATCGAATTTATTCTACAGCTTTTTTTTTTGTAAAAAACAAAATATTTAACCATTTAACTGAGACCGTCCCACCGGTTCTCTGAGCTCATGCACAGCGTCAGTGTCCTGAAAAGAAGCAGATTATCGCATCACCAAGAAGTGCCTTCTATTTGTGTTGGAAAGAGCTGAAATAATATCATCACACTGACTCTGAAAATGATCATTTGACCAAAAACAATCAAACAAAACCGCTTGCTACCGAGCATAAAGAATGACCACGTGAGTTTCAGAAGTTACAAACCTCCAAAAATATTGAAACCCTCCATGATTGTGACCATCGGCAGCTTAAGTTTTAACAAAAGTGCCTGAACCTTTTTGTTTCAGTGAGTTTGTAGCTTCTGTATGATTCCTAATTCTACCAAGAGACAAACCAAATCAGTTATTGATCATGTCATGGCTCCTTTTCATCACATTGCTCCACACTCAGCGTGTTGTCCTCGATGATGCCGTCCGTTAAATCAACGCACTGTAATGCGATGCTGTCTTTGAATGTGTCCTTGTCTCGATGACATGAAAACATGGTCAGAAAGTATATTTATTCAGTTCTGTCTTAAAGGCCGTGCTTTTAAAGAACACACGATAGCTGAAAGATGTATGATTTGTACAGCTGTAATTCCAATGTTTAAGGAGTTAAACTTGGAAAAACCAAAGAGGAAATGTAGATGTAAAACTCATTTCCCACAGCAGCGAGTAGGCTAACACTGTTAGCTAGCTAGTTGTTGAGTCAAGGATTAATAATAGAAATATTTACGCTGTTTGCTGAAATATTGTTTAACTTTGAAACATTAATGGGGTTGAACATGTTGAAGGTGTTTAGCCTGAATTCTGACTCGTAGGCTGCTGTAGGTCTATCTTTCACGTTGAATTAGAGCGCTAACGTAGCAGGAAGGTGAAGTCAACGGTCACGCCCAGAAACCTGTCAGGACTCACATTATTGTGGAATGAAGAGGCTGACCGTCATTTATTGCTTACTTAGGTTGTGTCTTTAAACTGCTACCCGTGCTAATGTTGTTAAGCTAACGTACAGGACGCAGCTAACGAGCTAGCTTTATGCTTTTCCTTAAATGACTGTACGTAATCGGACTTCTGAAGTGTTTTGTACTTATAATCGCTGCCTTGTTAAAAATGAAAGCACTTGTATTTAATTCAGATGTTTTGTAACAAGCTACATGAAGTGACTCGTAGGTCAAAGGTTAAAAGGTACATCCTTGTTTTTTAGCCCATCAGCTACAGATCACACATCTGTGCCTCACTGCCGGCCACAGAAGTGTTTGTCAGCTCATTTCTATAAAAGTCAGCGTGCAGAGACTTGAAACTTTGTGCAGAGAGATCATCCATCAGAGCCAAGACGCCGTCTTTATTTACTGTAGTCAACGCTGCGCTGCTGGCGTGTGGCGATGCCTTTCCAAAGAACAACAGTTCCACCAAAATAAAAGCATAAAGCTGATGGATGACAGCTGGTTTCAAGTCTCTGCAGGCCGACGTTCAAAGACAGGGAAACGTTTCTTTTTCTGAGTGTTTGCACAGGTGGATGTTCACACAGGTGGATGTCCACACAGGTGGATGTTTGTACAGGTGGATGTCCACACAGGTGGATGTCCACACAGGTGGATGTCCACACAGGTGGATGTCACAGCTGTAACGTTAATTAATCACACGATGTACATGTGAAGGCTTTAAATCAGCCGTCTGAAATGTTTCACTTTGGAAGCTGATTTTTTTGTCTTGTCATTGTTAAATATTTCAAAAACAGATATTTAATCCAATCAGCTGTTGCTTTTGTACTCATGTTTGAAGATAAATAAAATAAATGAAACATTTGTATCTTTACCTTTAGTTTTGTATCTTTTTGTATCATTTTCTCAGTGTTGTATTTGTGGCAGGAAAAAATCCTTTTTTTCTAAATAATTCAGTAGTTTTATTCATTCATTCATTTACTTTTCATTTTAATCGTACATAACTTTCCTTGTGTTTCCCGTCTGTAAATTAATGTTTGCTTTTTTAAAACCATCCTCGATCTTTCCGACCCCCGAGACTGAAATAAAAGAATGAAAACAGTGAGACTCATATGGTCACTAAACATTTCTCAGAGCTGCTCTCAGATCAGTGGTCTCGTGTGGTGAAAAGGTCAAACTTAAGTGTTTCTGGAGCGATGAGTGACAGCGGAGTGGACCCGCCCCTTTGCCTTCGTCACTCAGCCTAGTTTCTACAGGTGCTGTGTGTGTGTGTGTGTGTGTGTGTGTGTGTGTGTGTGTGTGTGTGTGTGTGTGTGTGTGTGTGTGTGTGTGTGTGCGTGCGTGCGTGCGTGTGTGCGTGCGTGCGTGTGAATGACAGCAGAGTTCTGCATCTCGTGCTGCGTTCACGTGTCTGAAGAACGCCGCGTCACTGCGATCGGTGACACTGTTAATGCACTAAGCAGAGATTAACAGTGTGTGTGTGTGTGTGTGTGAGCAGTGCATAGTAGGACGTCATTCTTATTGTCTGTCAGTAGGAGGTGTGTAGATCTTTGTACGTTTGTGATCCACAGACACAAACCCAGTTTAACGAGTGATCATGAAGGTAACAGTACAACATAAAAAACACCTGTTTGTGTATTTGTACTCTGCCTCTTGTATTTCTGTCTTTGTGTTGTACATGTAGGAGAAGATCTTTAGAAAGTATTAAGTAAGTAATTAGCATCAAGCTAATGTTTTTAGCTTCGGTTTTAAAGAACTATGTGAACATTAAGATCTCCTGCAAGTTTGTTCAGACTCACATCATTTGAAAGCTGTGATTCTTGCCGAATTCTTGTAATTTGATTGATGCAAATAAAAAATAAAATCAGCAAGTATGATCAACGCAAACAACGAATAAACAGCTGATTATAAATCAAACTCACTGATGAAGTCTCACAGTAATCAATCGATTGATCCAGACCATCCCGTCCAGTTACATGTGTAGTTTAAAACATGTTTAGTCTTCCACGTTTTCTCCTTAATAACTCCCGCAAACATGCAAACATGGGTGACATGTTGGTTTCAAGATGGCCGCTGCACTCTGACCTTTGGATTGACACCTCATATGGCCAATTAGGATCTTCCATTTCATCTGCACAGCCGACAATAGCCAATGAGAGCCTGTGTAGAAAGGAAGTCGTCTCGTTCTCTTTTGTGAAAACGTCGAGCCAATCACAAAGATTGTTCAGATGACTGACGCTTCATACAGCCAATGAAATTCAGCCAAATTTACAGCCAAATCAAGGAATTTAGTGAAAATAGAGATATTGCACAAGGTTTGAAATGACAAATATAATAAACGGCCTCAATATAAAGATATACAGCATAAATATGAGTAACAAACGGTTCAACAGCAGCTTTGAATTACTGTGTTTATGCCTTTGATTGGTGTTTTAAGCTCACTGTGCAGCGGAGGGAAGAAAACTAAATGTTTTGCATTTAACATTTAACAGACTGCAGTTTTTAAATGTTGTCAAAAAAGCATTGAGCCGTTCAAAAAGTCATAAGAAAACACAGTTATGAAGAAGCTTCCAGTGCTAACATGTAGCATTAGCAGTGTTACTGCATGTGTCGCTCTTCTGTGTGTGTGTGTGTGTGTGTGTGTGTGTGTGTGTGTGTGTGTGTGTGTGTGTGTGTGTGTGTGTGTGTGTGTGTGTGTGTGCGCGCGTGCGTGTGTGTGTGTGCGCGCGCGCTCGGCTGGTGATCCTGCTAATGAAAGCGCTCCATCTGCTCGAGTGCCGGCAGGCCTGCAGCTGGTATGAGGACAATTATATTTGCTCATTTACAAAAAAAAAAATTAACTTTCTTCTCATCAATCATGAGATCAAGTGTTTCATAGATTTTTTAAATTCTAAATCTGAGCTTTTAAGAAAGGGAGTGATGTCCTCCTCACGCCTGCTCCCTCAGTGAACGACCTGCCTCCATTCGCTGGCGTCCAGTTTTAAATCTGTGCATTGTCCCTTAAGATTAAGATGGAATGCGTTTGGACGAACAAGGCGTGTCTTTCAGTCTCAGCGCGTGGAAAGGGGGCGGGGGCGGGGGCGGCGGCGGCGGCGGCGGCGAGGGGACGAGGGGACGAGGGGAGCGTCTGCGGCTGGCGGGTGCATGAATCAACACGATTGTTTCCTGCCTCAAATTCAGTTAGAGGGCAAATAATTTCATGTTCGCGGAGGAATGTGCTGGTGGACTTTTAACCCCGCAGTCAGAGACAGAGACACAAACTGAGGACTGAGTGCTTTAAGCTAAGCTAATAGCTTCTGTTAGCTCAACACAGGCGCACAGGTGAGCAGGAAGTCGTCCCATCAGCCTCCTCCTGCCTCCACAAACTCTCCCCAACGTCTCCTTTGTGTCTTTTGTCTGTCTTTCTTGTCCTGACGTGATGATGGTTTTGACCCAAACGGGGTCTCAGAGTGCTGTTGCAGGATCACACTGAAACCTTCTCAAGATTTCAAAGATGGCTGCTTGTGTTTTCCCGGCGTCTGACAGCGAGGTAAAGCCGGGAAAATACTCTGAATGTAGCGTCCACTTAGGCCGAGAAAGATTGTCTTCTTTCAGGTGGATAAAACGCGTCCTGCTGCTGACTGTCCACAGCTGTTCATCTCAGCTTCCTCCGCTGCCTCTCCAAACCGGCGGCGTGTCGACCGCCATCTGCTGCAGGTAACACTGTGAGTCTGTCCATCATACAACTCAGAAAACACCAACTCTCCTTTAATGACCCTGCAGAGACAGAGACAGAGACCAGAGAGCAGTGACAGAGAGGACACGGAGGGGGACAGATTCCAGTCGTTCCAGCTGTGGAGCTGCTGTGTGGAGGATGTCAGATGGTTCAATGTGTGTCCATGAACAGCGCACACACTGTGCTGCATCCATCTCACACAAAACCCCTTCAGTCCTGCAGCGTATAGACACGTCCCAACCAAACAGCAGTTTGACGTCCTGTCCGGTCCTGATTAAAGACCTGAGCTGAGCTTCAACAAACTCTCCACGTCTTCGCCTCAACTGACGTGAAGAAGAAAATCGGCGCCACACTGAATTATTGCGTTGATTTGATTTATATCCAGCAGCGGCCGTGAGCGAGCGCGGTGGCGGCGGCGGCTGCAGTTAATGTGATTTAAAACGTACACAGAGATTTCAGTGGAATTTAAAGAAAATTGATGTCAGATAGAGACGTGCTATTGATTTAATTAACATGTAATGGAGTTAGTCCGTTCGCTGGCAGACACAGAAGAGCTGGCTGCTCTCTGTATATAACCCCCCCCCCCCTTAGGAGTGTATAGGGGTTGTATAATGTGTGTTGGTCGTGCAGATGCAGACTCAGTGTGTGGCTTCAGGCTGGACACACACTCCCTGATCTCTAGAACTAATGAACCATCCAAATTGCTGTCCTGGGCGGCCATATTCTCCACATTTCCACGTCCTTAAAAGACCTTCTATTTAATTTTATCGTCCCAAACACACACTCTGCGTTTCACAGTCCCAAATGAAAGCCACAGTCAGACATTAAGCAGAGGATCAACTTATGGAAACAGAAACAATATTCCTGTTTGTGTGCAATAAAAAGACTCGCCGGTGTACAAACGTAGTATTTAATATGTTTGGATTACGAGGAAGAGGTTTTCCTCTGCCTCAAACACTACAGCCTGAACGTTATCTCTGCAGGTCAGAGCTCAGACTCACAGCAGTCACCTGACGCCCTCGTTAACCCTCATTAACGATGAAAACACTCCTCGTCCCAGATGACGGAGGTGTGCTGCGTGAGGTGAAGCGTTAAGCGTAAAGCTTTGACACCGGACAGCAATGATGATTCAGTGACGAGCTGATCTCAACATTTTGGATTTCCACGTGTAGTCCTGGAAGTATTGACCAGTCACGTTTGAGCGGGCTTTGGCTGCACGCAGGTAAAAGCTGAGAAATGCAACCAATCAGCTGTCGTCTGCTTTGAATCAGCTTTTTCACATTTATCTGTTTTCATATGTCGACTCGATTGGTCTCACGATGGCGTTTCTCCTCAGCCGCACAGCGTTTTTCTCCCGTAGCTCTTCCACGTTAAACTGCCGAGCTGACCGCCAGAATGGCTAACTTTAGCTAACAGTGCAAACACTGATGACTCGCTGCCTCTCAAGGAACAAACATTAAATCTCACGCTGTAGATAAATAATGAACGTCTCGTCTTGGCTGAAACGATGTCAGATCTGAGACTATAATCTGTGCGTATTTCAGCTGGATGACGACTTCCAACTGTCCGATAACGTGAGAGGACGCCGCGCTGACCTCCACGTCCTGCTGCTGCATGCTAACGTTAGCGAGGTTCAGCTCCCTAATGATACGAACGCTGATCACTTTCCTGAGAGCTTTAATGCAGATAAAAGCATCCACCAACTGGTTAATAATAGCCCTCAGCCTATAAACACACCAATTAACACGGCATTACCTGCACCCATCTGTGGGAGGGCACAGGTGTGTGTGTGTGTGTGTGTGTGTGTGTAGCGCAGGATAAAGTCGGGATGTTCCCCGGCTAATGGCTTTGGATTGGAGCCCGCACTGACAGGACCGACTGGCCGACCAACCGGCTGTGTGTGATGGAGTCTGGTTCACCGCCAAGTCAACACACATTACACACACACACCTACACACACCCAGCTGAGACAGGAAGCTGAGGGTGTGTGTGTGTGCGTGAGTGCGTGCGTGTGACAGGAAACTGATGTTTTTTGGAAATTAAAAGCGACGTGCTGCATCCGGAGCATAAAAAGAGGAAGATGTTTGGGTGTTTTTGCTACTTAATTATTTAAAATGATGCTCTGAAGCGATCAATACAAGAGAAGACTGAGCGGAATATTTAAGGAGCTGCTGCTGGAAGCTAACGGCTGCGCGTCGCCGCTTAAACCTCTGAAAACCTCCGTCTTCATCTCAAGTTTGGTGCAATTTAGAAAAACACTGAATGGTGGTGAAAGGTGGTTTTACGTTGTGTGTCTGTGGATCTGAATGAAGCTTTATGACGCCTTCAGCTGCGACGTCGAATGGAAATATGGCCGAGACGCGGCACAGCTTTTTCTATCCACATTTCCCAGAATTCAGCCTGATGCGGCTGGAGTCTTTGCAATCTTCAGGGTTTCCAATCGGAAAGAAAGAAAGAAAGAAAGAAAGAAAGAAAGAAAGAAAGAAAGAAAGAAAGAAAAAGGCCTCCTCTGAGACTTTGAACAGGAATTAAAAAACAGACTGAAAATGAAAAAGTCAAGACAGACAGATAAATGAGGACAGGCTGGGACCTCAGGACATGTCCAGAGGTGGAGGACGGTGAAGGACAAACACGACAGACCGCACGTCTGAGCATCATGACCGGCTTCATAGAGGATGGTCACCGCTTTGTGAACACATGACTGGATGAAGGAGATGAACACATGAACTCAGAGAGTCAGTTTGATTATTGATGATCGATTCTGGTTTTCTCCACGTTTGTCTTCAGGAGTTTGGATCAGTTTGTGAATGAAGTCAGTGAAACATCCTGTTTGTGCTGCAGCTTTGATTTGTTTCGTCGCTCCTCAACAGCGACTTCTCAGAGACGAAGGTGAAATATTCACTTCAAAAGAAACAAAAGAAAATGGGAATTTGTCACATTTCCATCGACTGGTTTGGATCAGATAAACTGGTCTGGATCAGATGAACTGGTTTGGATGAGATGAACTGGTTTGGATGAGATGAACTGGTCTGGATCAGATAAACTGGTCTGGATCAGATGAACTGGTTTGGATGAGATGAACTGGTCTGGATCAGATAAACTGGTCTGGATCAGATGAACTGGTTTGGATCAGATGAACTGGTTTGGATCAGATGAACTGGTTTGAAACAGATGAACTGGTCTGGATCAGATGAACTGGTCTGGATCAGATGAACTGGTCTGGATCAGATGAACTGGTCTGGATCAGATGAACTGGTCTGGATCAGATGAACTGGTTTGGATCAGATGAACTGGTCTGGATCAGATGAACTGGTTTGGATGAGATGAACTGGTTTGGATGAGATGAACTGGTCTGGATCAGATAAACTGGTCTGGATCAGATGAACTGGTTTGGATGAGATGAACTGGTCTGGATCAGATAAACTGGTCTGGATCAGATGAACTGGTTTGGATCAGATGAACTGGTTTGGATCAGATGAACTGGTTTGAAACAGATGAACTGGTCTGGATCAGATGAACTGGTCTGGATCAGATGAACTGGTCTGGATCAGATGAACTGGTCTGGATCAGATGAACTGGTTTGGATCAGATGAACTGGTCTGGATCAGATGAACTGGTTTGGATGAGATGAACTGGTTTGGATGAGATGAACTGGTTTGGATCAGATGAACTGGTTTGGATCAGATGAACTGGTTTGGATGAGATGAACTGGTTTGGATGAGATGAACTGGTTTGGATCAGATGAACTGGTTTGGATCAGATGAACTGGTTTGGATGAGATGAACTGGTTTGGATCAGATGAACTGGTTTGGATCAGATGAACTGGTCTGGATCAGATGAACTGGTTTGGATCAGATGAACTGGTCTGGATCAGATGAACTGGTCTGGATCAGATGAACTGGGCTCCACAGAGCGCAGCTTCCTGAGAGGGAGGCGCTGCAGGCTGTCGTATGCAAAGCTTCAACAAACGCAGAAGAAGAAGAAGCTGTTCGCCAACTGCTCATAAAGCTCAAAGAAGAAGAAGAAAACCAGTCGCCGGCGTTCTGGTCACCTCACCACTGAAAAATGACGCTGCGTTCTCTTATTGATGAGCAAATATTGTGAATCCATAACTTCCACGTCGCAGTCGTGTGATTGATTGACGAGCTCAGAGTTCAGAGCTCAAAAAGCTCATTTTGACTTTTTGTGTCTGTAGAACTTTTCCCATGAACGATCTTCTCTCTGGATCCTGAACTGCGAGGCAGTCAGAGAGTCACAGAGAGTCTGAATCGCCGATCGTCCGTCTGACGTTTGATAACGATGATTGAGACGATCTCACCTGGTGTCTCGCAGGTACAGTGATGACTTACAGGAACAGGTGCTCGAAACAACCACAGCTGTGTGTCATGGCAGCCGCTCTCACCGACCGTCCAATCAGCAGACAGAAGGATCGGATCTGGACCGGCGTCTCCAATCCACCAATATCTCCATCAGCCAGCATGTCCTCACGTCAGCATGTCCTCACCTCAGCATGTCCTCATGTCAGCATGTCCTCACTTCAACATGTCCTCATGTTAGCATGTCCTCATGTCAACATGTCCTCATGTCAACATGTCCTCACTTCAACATGTCTTCACTTCAGCATGTCCTCACTTCAACATGTCCTCATGTTAGCATGTCCTCATGTCAACATGTCCTCATGTCAACATGTCCTCACTTCAACATGTCTTCACTTCAGCATGTCCTCACTTCAGCATGTCCTCACTTCAGCATGTCCTCGCGTCAACACGTCCTCAATATGCAAAATAAGAGTTTCAGCAGATTTCCTGACTTTGAGAAAATGTACTTACTTTGTTAAAACATGGCCAATTTATCAAATTGTCCTCACTTCACTAAAATGTCCTCATGTCACCACAAAAGAAACAGTTTTGCAAAAAAACGCCCTCGCTTTCACAATATGTTCACATTACTGAAAATGTTCAGTTCACCTTGTTCACTAAAAATGTCTTTTCTCCAAAGTGTCTAAAGATAAGTGGAACAAACCTCTGAGAAGATAAAGAACCCCTGAATCAGTGAAAAACAAAGGTTCTTCTCCTCAGTGTTGTTTAAAGCAGCTTGAAATCAAATATTCATCAAATATCAGCATCACGTTTTTGTCTTTGTCTGAGGCTTCAGCTGAAAACATATAAACCACCATCACGTGTGTGTGTGCGCGTGTGCATGTGTGTGTGTGCGTCTCATCCCAAGTGTCCACTCAGAGAGTCAAACCGCAATGAGCTCACTCAACCACCAGGCCCCTGGGGCATTATGGGTAAACTGACAACATTATGCTCTCTATTGACTGGTGGAGTGCACTCCAGGGACACCAAGCACACACACACACACACACACACACACACACACACACACACACACACACACACACACACACACACACACACACACACACACACACACACAGTTTATCATTCAGCCTGAAAATGCTGCAGTTTGTGTGTTGAAAAGACAGAGCAGCTGAAATATGTTACAAATAGTTGATAAAATAGAGATATAGATAATTATATACATATTCTATAAATGTAAATTATGTCATGGAAAGTGCTGATAGCTCATATTTTTATAATAACATGCAAAGGAGGAAGTTGGCATCTCTGGTCGAGGTCAGCTGAACCTGCAGCTCGTCTCGTCTCGTCTCGTCTCGTCTCGTCTCGTCTCGTCTCGTCTCGTCTCGTCTCGTCTCGTCTCTATCGTGACTTTCAGCTCGTTGTTTCTGCATCAGGACATAAACTTCACTGTTCTGCTTCGCTCTCATCGCGTCGTTTTCAGAGAAGAAGCTGCACAAAGCCGTCGATCACTTGGTGAACTTCAGCATTCAGCAGCTAAAGAGCCAAATGTTTCCCTCAGCAGCAGGTGGAGACCAAAAACAGCTGAAAGAGAGAAAGCGTTTACTCTCCGGTCTAACAGGATGTGTTTCTCAGCACAGAGCGCTCAGAATGGAGCTTTGACCTTCATCTCGCTGACACTTTGCCAAAATGTCCTCAGTTTTCAGCATGAATCCAAAGTGTTACGACAGGAGCACACACACACACACACACACACACACACACACACACACACACACACACACACACACACACACACACACACACCCGAGCGTGTAACACACTTGGAGCACAGCTTCAGAGATGAAGAGGAGCTGAGAAAGAGAGAAAACAGTGTTTTTAGGCCAGACTAGTTAAGACCTCACTGTCCCAGTTGAACAGAATATAGAGCTCACACTCTGAGATGAAAGCTGTGTGTGTGTGTGTGTGTGTGTGTGTGTGTGTGTGTGTGTGTGTGTGTGTGTGTGTGTGTGTGTGTGTGTGTGTGTTCTGTACACTCAGCAGTAGGTCTGTCTCTCTGGGACAGATCTCAGTAGGAGCTGGAGCGACAGTGTAGAATGAATCTGTGTCCTCGGTCTGAAGCCGTGAGGCGGCCGTCCTGCACCGCGTCAGGAGAGGCAGCTGATTGGTCGGTCTGACCCCGTCCAGGTCAAACCTGTGGCTCCACTCGCTCTGAACGCACACAGGCTGTCAGCACCGGCGTTACAGGGACATTTCACAGCTTTGGACTTGATGTGCAGCACTGTTTCTGACTGCCGGACCAACGTTAGAGTCCCTTCAGTGGAGTCACTGTTAGCATAGGTTAGCATGTCCGCTCCAGTGTGAAAACCTCGTAAGCTCATATATTAATATCAGCCTAAATGAGCATAATTCGACATTCAACGGTCTAGCTCCAAATGTTCCTCGTTTGTGTGGGTTGCATCTTTCTGGAGTTTTGTGTGGCGACACGAGGTTTTTATCTGACACGGTCTTTATTATGTGAGTGTGGTTAGCCTGACTCGAATTAGCGGCCGCGGTCCTGATAAGTGAGTTTAGGGTGAGGCTGATGTCTTAAGTGAGTTACAGAGAGCGAGCAGCTGTCCACGCTCAGAGCAGGTTTACCACATTTCTCTGTCGTATTCATGTCTTTACGTCGGTTTGTGGGATGCAGAGGTCATGTAATGCTGAGTCTTAACCTGAGCCAATTCAAGTGTTTCCTTCTGAAAATGCTGACAGCTTCAAATCAGCTCAGCGACAAAAAGAGCTAAAACAAAGCCTCAAAGTGAAGCGTATGGCGTCTTTAAATCAGTTATGAGTGATCTTACAGGAGCACAGGGACAGCTTTGCATGCTTTAACCCACTTCATTTGCTACTGACGCTGTGTAGGTTAAGTCGCTGCTAAACTACACGTTTTCCTTTCCAGGCAGGTTTCTCTGACAGCATGACGCGTCACCGTTCAGGCTCAGTGGACCATCCCGGTTTGGCCTCTAAATCCGCCCTGCTGTCCAGTCAGTGGCAGCGTATCAGGCGGTGATTAGCCTGCAGTGGCCTTTGGTCTGATGTGTACAGCTGACTGCTGGTGAGCTAACTGACTGTTTACTTTGCACAACATCATCATCGACAGTCATCCGGCGGTGTTCAGCTGGCTTGAGGACACTGCAGCAGTAGATGTGGAGTTATGAGCTCTGCCGTGTCCCTGTTTGAGTTCTCGGCAGGTAACTACTGATGTCTTGTTCAAGATCGAATGTGCTGAGGAAAGCACAAGCTGCATTTGGGCAATTTAATCCGTCCACGCAGCAATCAGTGTTCCTGCCTGCCCTCTTTACACTTACAGGAGGTGAAGCCAATCCCAGCATGCACTGGACGAGAAGCTGGTGAACAGTGGCCTGTATCACAGCTGAGGTGACAGCACTACCCACTGAGTAACTGCATGTGTATTATGTACTCTGTACTACGATCAGAGTATCAAGGACAGGAACTGTTTACTGAAGCTTTGCAGTTAAAGTGTTTCCAGACTGAATGTAAAGTGAATATTAGAGTCAGTGCAACCAGATGCAGGTTGACTGGAGATGTAATCAGGTGTTACAGGTTCCACGTGTTTCAGCTTAAGTGTGAAATACTTTCCTGAAGTAGTTTTACTCACCAAATGTACACAGACGACAGCAAGACGCACGCAAGCTCGTTTTTACAACCCATCTTTACATTTGTTAAGCTGCGACCTCCTCTGGAAGTAATGATTATGACGGGAGCAAAGGAGGAAGTCAGGTGACGCAGAATAAAGAGCAAGAAAGTCCTCTTGTGGAGGAGGGCGGGGTGGATGGACCCTGTTTGTGTCCTGCGTGACGTCTGAAGTCATGGCTGACTTACTTAACTTACACTGACTGTATGTCGAGTACACACTGTAAGTTAACTGATGTACGTAACTGAACTTTTCTTATAACTGAACTTATACTCTCAAACGGGCGTATGCTGCATGTCCTTTTGGAAAACGGTCATTTACTTCCTGTTGTTTTGGAAGTCACTGAGAAGCAGGCAGGTCTGTAGTTCAGGTATGAGGATGTTGCTGAGGGCAGTGCATTGGCTTCTTTCAGTGGATAAACACAGACTGCAGACGCGCTCCAGTATTCAAATTCATGTGAATGAAACAAGTTGAAAAATTAGCATCTGTCTGTAGAGTAAAGCAGAGGTCAAAGGTTTTGACCAACACAAAACAGATCTGTGGAAAACGCACATAACGTCATTAATATAGTCAGAATCCAAAATGTGTTGGACCTGAACAGACTCAAACAGCAGCACCGACCAGCAGCACGATGCTCTACCAATGAACGACCACCTCAAGAAACACACCTTTCCTCCGTCTGTTATCTCACCTTGTATCCACTCAGCTTCTGACACACAGAGATCTACATCAACACAGCAGAAACTACCAAACCTGATTATAGATCATTTGGACTCCACTCTGCTGCTGGTTCTGGGACTATTAGAGGCATTTTGAGAGCCCTCACAGCCAAAACACGAGTACTCAGGCTGCTGTTTTTCCGACATCTTCAGGCCTCCATCCCTCCCTGCTAAACTCAGCCTCAGCCCTGTGCCAAGCTTAGCGCAGCCAGAGCCATTTATAGCAGACAGTGACCCCCTCCAGAGCGAGGGTTAGAGCCAGCGAGGCACTGCAGGACTGGACGCATACACACAAGCTCTTTACTGACCTGCAGGGGTGAGGGGGTGAGGAGGTGAGGAGTGAAGGTGAGCCGGGATCAGAGTTTCCAGCAGCGGAGGATAAAGACGGGAGAGGACGCTAAGTCAGGATAAAAGCTTAGGAAAGATAAACTGCTTTCACTTCATTTGTATGAAAATCATCTCGGCAGAGACTTGAACGTTGCTGGAGATGAGCGACGTCGTCACAGCCACAAAAAATGAAATAAAATGAATTATCCTTATTTTATACACTGTGCGTGGAAATGTCTCTGCAGACAAACAGAGAAAGCAACGACAGGTTGTAGATGACAGCAGGAGAGCACGCCTCCCCAATCTGAACACCTGATGCACACCTCAGCGTCAACAAACCGATTGGTTGATCAGCTTCCTGACAGGATGAGGGTCCGACGCTTGAGATGTAACTGACGATCCATCTTGCTTGAAATCATTAATTCAGACACTAAAAACGATCCTCATCATCATCACAGTGTGATCCAGCAGTGATGATACATGATGCCGACCTCACAGGAGTAGTTCCAACAAACGCTGGCCTATGTGTCCCCTCGTGTCCTTTGTTTAGAGTTGGACTTGGACAAACCTCAAACCCTTTGGCTGCTGACCAGCAGACTAATAAAAATCTGTATCTGTGCTGATGAGAAAACATCAAGTCTGTCAAATTCAATTTCCTCTTACAGGGTTCAGATTTGAACTGGTCTCAAATTCAATTGGCAGTGAAAATAATGAAATATAAAGCAATATAATATATATCACTGTCAAGTGACGACGTCGTGTTGATCGAGGTTTGGAGGAAGTTCTGATCTGCTAATGTGGAGACAGGTGGAGACAGGTGGAGCACAACGCTGGACTGTATCAAATGTCCTTACTGACAGAGGTCAAATGTAATGCAATGTTAGGGGATTAAGCAGGAGCAGAGGTTACACTTAAACATGCATTATGGGTGATTTGCTCAGTCTAAGCTTGCAGTGTTGGGTCACTGGCAAAGCAGGTGTTAAATGGTTCAGGTTAAAACGTCGCTGAGAAACACTGAGCATCCCGTCTCTACTCTCTCTGCCTTCAAGCCCACCTGAGAGGAAGATCCTTCAGATGGACTGTGGCGCATTACAAACGCTGTTAGGAAGGTCTGTAGGGCTTTCTGACGGCTCTGATTGGTCCCTGCAGGTTAAAGGTTTGTTTGATGTATTTACTGTTTCATTATGTCCAGACACAGGTGACCAGGTGTTTGTCCATGAGAACACCTGCAGTGTCTGATAAGTTGGACTGAAGCACAACATCAACGATAAAGAAGTTGAGTAGTTCGTCCAAACTACAAGGCTGAGCTGGAGGACAGTTAAGACCAGGTCCAACCTCTGCTACCAGGTCTTCATGGAGTGTTGGTCCATCACCTTCAGGCTTGGGTCCAGTTCAGGTTTGGTTTTTAAAATGTAATATAATGTTTGAACTCATATCCTCGTCGATTTGAAGTCGGGAGTCCAAACTCCTGAGAACATTAGAACACAACACGCTGAATTTGTAAGAGGGACAGCAAAGTATTTGCTGACATCAGCAGCTCAGCTGGACTCTGAGGAGGACATGGTCCCGAGTCTCAGGTCAAATCTGGAGGTGCTGTTCCAATCAGATTCACTCTGGTTGGGATCAAGCCACAGTGGACAGCGTATGGAAGACATTCTGCAGTGGGAACACAAACCAACACAGACTGTGATCCAGGAGGACATCAGTGAAGCTCAGAGGCCAGTCCAGCAATTAATTCAAAATCAATGGAAAACAGTCAATTAATTGATGGATAAAAGGCTGAGTGATGCAACAAAACACAAGACCAGCAGAAGAGGAAACACAACCGACAGCTCAGCAAACACGATCTCATTCTCTCAACACACACTTCAAACAACGAAAAAGTCCTAAAATCAATCAGATCTCAGAGATGATGGATCAGATGGATCAATGATGAAATGATCAGCTCCCCGTAGATACAGACAGAAGTCACCTCTGGCTGCTCATTTCAGCTGAGGCCCAATCAGGACCTCCAACATGGCCGCCAGAAGGTGTGTTACGTCACCTGAAAATCCTTCTTTTCTGTGCGTCCCCTCCTCCACCTGCCCGTCACTGGAGTGGGCGGAGCCACTTAACAAGATCACTGCCGGCTAATCAGCAGGGAAGGCTCCCATTGGCCGAGTGCCCAGGGGCCAGCCCGTGGCGGGAGGTTGGCATGACAACAACACAGATTGACATGGACAGGTCACTGCTTCACATAATGGGATTATGGAGAGAGGGAGTGGAGGGAGGGGTCGAGAGACGGGGCGAGAGAGGCTTTGTCAGAGCAGAGAGAGAGAGAATGAACAGGCGCTCTGTTCTGTCATAATTGTTGTCCCATGTTAACAACGTGTAGGCGTCATTATTAGATCTCAGTGCTGCTTTTGACACAGTCGACCAGATGATGCTCCTGGAAAACAGACCAGTACGACTGGGCTGTCAGGCTGAAGGGGGACAAGTCTTCAGGACAGGAAGTACTTTGTCTCAGTTAGTAATGATGCGTCTGAGCAGTGAGGGGTGAGGGGTGAGGGGTCCTCAATCAACCCTTGATCTTCATATTTAATATGTACATGCATCCACGAGGCCTCATTAGACCAAAATATAAGATGAGCCACAGTACTTATGCAGACGACACCCACATTTATCTTCCTCTGTCCTCAAGCGACTGCAGTCCTGAAGCTTCTCTCCTCCAGGAAACTGAACCATGAATGATTGGATGAGATTGAATGTAAGGTGCTGTCTGTTAATCTGGAATCACTTCTTCTGAAGCTGAAGCTGTGTGCGTCCACCCAAACCTCAGCCAGAGCCTGTCGCCTGCACGTCTTCATCGAATCATCTCACTGTAGCTGGTGCTTCTTTAACCATTGACTCATCCAACATTTAAAACACAAACACACTGAGAGACAGTGTCCAGACATCCATTTTCTACCACATCTCCACATCTGACACAGTTCTCCTTGTCCATCCTCAAATTCTTACGGGGCTGTCTGAGACGGACCCAGGGCCGACCGCGTCTGGAATACCTGTGCAGGGATGTGAACCAACCAACCCTCATGTTATCGTTAACGTCGTTAGCTTTTAGCGTTCATGCGTACCTCTCTGTTGTCTTTTTTATTTGTACAAATGTTAAAGCTTATTTTGTCTTTTAGAGACCAGAACCAGACCCGGCTACGGTCTCCTGAAACACAGACTAACACTGCACAACAGCTAACTGCTCATAAATGTTGTATGATGCTTCCTGAGGTTTGTTTACATCAGGACAAACAACAGGAAAAGACGCCTATTTTCTGTCTGTAACTGTCCTGGTTTGTCCTCGGCTGAGGTTCACAGGCTGTTTGGGGATGTGACCCAAAGAGGAGAAGGACAGCAGACAGGGCCAGTCAGCACAGATGAAACACACACACACACACACACACACACACACACACACACACACACACACACACATGCGCGCACACACACACACACACACACACACACACATGCGCACACACACACACACACACAGCCAGCAGGACTTGTGTCTGAGTGCTACCAGACTGACTGTCATGTCAGCGCCTGCAGCTCTGCCATGAATCAGCAACACAGAGAGAGAAACAGGACAGACAGATATGCAGAAAGACAGATGAGACAATGAGACGTGGAGAGAAAGAGAGACGGACATGTGGACAAACAGTATGTTCAGAGTGATCCAATAACTTTTTCCCGTCCCCGTCATGCTTCTTAAGTGTTAGTTTATCGTGTCCACATGGACCTGAGGAGACGGTCTGTCCAGAGTCTCGTCAGCAAACGTTCCTCCAGAGCGAAAAATAACCGAGAGCCTGCGGGCTGAAAGACACAAAGGTCATGAGACACCATGAGCGACCGTCCTCGTGGTCTTACCGAACTACCATGACAAAATGGTGCAGCCAGCTGAGGGCTTCGGTCGCAGTGTCCTAAATCTGAACTGGGGACTTTTCTCCAAACCTTCAGTCACTGGAAACAATCCATTTATTCCAGCAGGCAGCTAAAACTGATTTCACATCATCTAACTACATTAATGACACATGACGCCCCGTATTAATCTCAAACTCACCATTTAATCCAAGTTTATGGTTTAAAGAGGCTGTTTCTCTTGCCCTATCAATCTTAGCTGGTTGGCAAAGATGGCGACGATGGTGACATCACAGACCTGCAGCCATGTGTGTCGACAGTCTGTAGGTGTTAGCTCTGATTCAGCCCCTCAGATTCCCTCCAGCGCCATCATCAGGACATATCAGCTGCACTGTTCGGTGTGTTTAGTGCTAGTTAGCATGCTAACGCTGTAAAACAGGAAGGTGCCCATGCTAAACTTCACACCTGCCGAACGTCAGCGTGTTAGCATTGTCACTGTGAGCATGCTAACATTAGCATTTAGCTGTGTGCAGCTTGGCAGAGCTGTAGACTCTGTCTTTCTTTCTAACATGAATAATTAAACAAGGCCTCCCAGGTTCAGCGAGGGGGGAGATTTACAGAAAGAAAGTGAGGCTGGAGTTGATAGAAAGACGAGGATAAAGAAAAGGAAGTCAGCGGTGGAGAAAAGAAAAGGGGGGATTTAGGAAGGTAGTGAGAGGATGGATGAGAAAGAGCAGGTGGGAGTAAATATGAAAGAGAGGAGAGGAGAGGAGAGGAGAGGAGAGGAGAGGAGAGGAGAGGAGAGGAGAGGAGAGGAGAGGAAAGGAGGTAAAACTAGCCTCAAACCTAATTACACAGATTAATGTGGCGTGGAGAGAACAGTTACCCAAATGGACTAAAGAGAGGAAGAGAGAGAGGGAGCGAGAGACTATTAAGCTCCATGACGCTTAAACTCTAAATGTTAATATATGACTCTCTCTCTCTCTCTCTGCTCCCTGTGTCTTTCAGCCTCTCTCGCTCATTCTCATTAGACAGGACGTGTCAGCACAGTCCTCTCTCCTCTGTCTCATCTGTCTTCTCCCTCTCCCTGTCCCTCCGTCTCTCTCTCCAGATCAGATTCAACCGGTTTCACTGAAATAAAGCACAGTTCGTCGTATTAAGTGTTATTAAAAATAACATCTGATGGAAGGAGACGCGAGTGACTTTAAGGACAAATTAGTGGGAATGAGAAAGCCAACGTTTGATTTATGCTGCTTCACTGTCGCTGCCTGGAATATGAACGAAGACGAAATGCAGAGAAAGTCCTGCTTGTTTTTGGAGGCTTATCGGACTGAACGCCTCGCACAGAAACAAGTTTACGGCTTTGGGAAGCAGTCGCTCTCTCCTCCGGCTCTGATCGGGAGGGAAACTGTAAATTTAGGATCCTTCAGACCGGGCTGCTGCAATTTTCGCCATTCTTTTACAATCTCGCTCGCAAGTCCCCCAACTTTATGTTTATAGAAAGTGCAACACTAAATCACTGCGGCGGCTTTTAGAGGAACTTCTGACAGCACAGACAAACAGGAAGCACGAGGGCGTGATGCTGCACTCAGCTCAGCCACAGGTGGTCTGACCAGTCCACCTTCAGCCTTTATTGTCAAAAAAACTATGAAAACCTGCATAAATGTGGATTTTTAATTCTTCTTCGAGGGGTCAAGGTTCAGCTCAGCATGTCGCTGCAGGAGCTGATGTGCACCTCCTCCGTTAGGTAGCAGAGCTAAAGCCGTTGAAGTCACAACATTAGTTATCTTGGACCTGGTTACCTGGATGTAACTCCAGTTCTCTGAACACGCAGAGCTCGTCATCACTCGATCAAAGCGATCATAATGAAGGCCTGATGGATCCGTCCTGATGAAGGTTTTAATGGCTCAAAGTTCACCAAACCAAAGTCTGCTGCTGCTCCTCCTCCTCCTCCTCCTCCTCCTCCGCCTCCGCCTCCTCCTCCTCCTCCTCCTCCTCCTCCTCCTCCTCCTCCTCCTGCTGCCCCAGCCTCACCATCTCTTTGTGTGTGCGTGTGTGTATGTGTGTGTGTGTGTGATGAGTCATACTTTTGTTTTGTGGTGGTCTTTAGTTCCAGCGAATGGCTCAGGGTGACAATGACACACACACACACACACACACACACACACACCGAACAGCCTTTAATTCATGTGAGTGGGGGGTTGTGGGATGTTTGGGGGTGGAGGACGCTGACATGCCTCAGAGCACACCCACTGAAAGGAGACCTGCTCCTCCTCTCTTCCCCTGTGCTCCTCCATCCCTCTGTTTTCCTCCCCTTGCTCTCCTCCATCCTTTTTCTGATTTCCTCCTCTACTTTTTTTACTGCTTTTCTCTTCACTTCCCTGCAGTTCCTTATCTTTACCTGCTCTTATTTCTCCTCCATCTTTTCCCCTGTTCTCCCTTTTTCTGTCTCTCCTTCTCACTCCTCATCCCCTTTCTTCTTTTCCTCTCTTTTCCTGGTCCTGTCTACTTTTCCTCTTTTATCACTTTCTTCTTCCAGCTCTTCTCCTTCTTCTCCTTCTTCCACCTCTGGTCCTTCCTATTCTCCTTCCTCTCCTTCTTCTCTCATACTTGCTCTTTCTCCTCCTCCTCTAACTCCCCACCTCCCCATCTAATTTCTGTTCACACTAAACTTTCTTACTTTATCTAGTCTTCCTCTCCTCCTCCTCTTCCCTCCCTGTGCTGCTTTCTTTTCTTGCTGTCCTCTGGCTTCTCTTCCCTCTCTACTTCCTTCCTCTTCATCCTTTCTTCCCCCCTTCCTCCTCCCCTCCTCATCATCTATCTGTTCTTTTCTCCTCTTCTTCTGCTGCCCACTTTTACTTTCTCTCTCATTTCTCTTCCTCCTCTCTCCCTTAAGTCCATCTCCCACTTCCTCTGCAGCTCCTCCTCCTCCTCCTCCTCCTCTCCCATCTCCCATCCTTTCACACCTTCTTCTCCCTCTCTCCTCCTCTGCTGCACATACTTTTCATGTTCTTTTATTTGCCTTCAGGCTTGACTTATTCTCTCTCTGTATCACACACACACACACACACACACACACACACACACACACACACACACACACACACACACACACACACACACACACACACCTCTCTTCCTTACATCCTTTTCCTCCTCCTCTTTCCTCCTCCTTTTCTCGTCCTCCTCCTCCCATCTCTATCTCTTATTCCACCAGTCAACATTGATTAGATATCGAAGTTAATCCCAGATAAACTCCTCCGCTTATAGCCCGCTGACCTCAACCAATCACAGAGCTGCTTGCTACCAACAGGGGCTCTTAACTGCATCCTGATTGGCTTACGGAGATGCATGCCGCCATACGAGCATGCCACACGTTTGGAAATAAGCAAGCGGGGACGGATGAGCAGGAAATTAATTTGACAGGTAGCACTAAGAGGCTGATACGACACACACACATGCACACACACATGCACACGCACACACATGCACACACACATGCACACACAACCTAACCCCTGACATATACATGACCATATTCTCACACACACACACACACACACACGCGCGCACACACACACACACCATGCTTACTCACCCATGTCGAGTAGCATGAGACACACAAAGGCTGTATGTTGTGAATGTACACACTCATGTACGCGCACACACACACATCTCCCTTAACCCTTGACATATACATAAGCCTTCACTCAAGTACACACACGTGCTCACACACACACACCTTCCTTCACCATTGACATATAGAGCAGCTTACCCTTGAGTACACACACACACACACACACACACACACACACATACACATGCTTACTCAGCCATGTAGCTTAGCATGAAGAGGCACACAAAGGCTTCATGTCGTGAATGTACAGTCACTCATGCTCACACACACACACACACACACACACACACACACACACACACACACACACACACACACGCCTTCCTTAACCATTGACATATACTGAAGCTTACTCATGAGTACACACACATGCTACTTAGCCATGTAGCTTAGCATGAAGAGACACACAAAGGCTGAATGTTGTGAATGCACATAAAGTCAAATAAACTCTACATAAAAACTTGATGTTTTACTTTTTAAACCTCACAAACTCACAGAGTTCAGCTTTAACTCTGAATTCAAATCTTCATCGTTTCTTCCTGAAGCGTCCACACACTCTGGCGCTCAGACGTCTTCTTGTCTGACGGCTGTGAGCAGCCACACATCACATGTTGGCCGTCCTCCACGGCGACACACTCACAGAAATTAGGTTTAAACATTAAACTGTGAATCATGAGCAAAAACATTTGGAGAGACACAAATTCAGTTTTTCAATCAACATCATGAGGAAACATTTTTAATGTCGCACAATGCTCAGACTAACAAATCAGGAGGACACGCAGCGACAGCACGCCTGTTTTCTGACAGGTTCCTGTCTCGTAAAGCTGGAATTAAAGTGGACTTTGGACACAACACACAAACATACTGAAAACAAGAGACTGCACTGCTGTCTGTTATCCAGGGGGGACGTTCAGGGGTTTCAGCAGCACAAAGATGGAATAAAGGAACAAAGGAAGCAAGTTTTCAGCATCCAGACAGCTGAGGGCCGAGCAGCCTCAGGAAGACAACGAGAAGAATGAGAGCTGAGAGGACAGACAGGAATTATTCTTTTATCTGCTGTGAGACGAGAGCACTTTGGACAGAGTGGAGGACGGAGATACGAGGTTTTCTTCAGTCTTATGTAACGTGCAGCAGAGCTTCAGGTATGATCCTCACTGCTGGTTTGCCGGACAGAGCGACTGGTCTGACCCGCAGATGTTTCTCCAACCAAGTCGATTTTGAACCCAAACCAAGCCCTAAATGCAGAGGTGGCACCCTATTCTTTCCCATTTCAGGGAGAAACGTCGAGAATTTATCGGTGAATTCTGGGAATTCAGTCACAGACACGCATCAGTCGCTCTTTGTGGTACATCGAAGCGTGTCGCTGGTATTTCTTCAGCTCTGCATCGCTCACATTTCCCCTTTTTTACCTGTCAGCTGAGAGAAATCAGGTCAAATTATGATGAATTTGCTCCATTTTCATGAGCTGCTAGCGCCTGCTGTGGCTAGTGAGCTAGCAGCCAGCTTGTTCAATGTGTTTTTAGTCTGTTACTTCCTGCTAATCACAGCGCTGCTAACAAACACTGCAGACTGTCCTCAGAGCCGTTCATCACACATAACACACACACTCTGATTCTCAGCATCCCAACCCAACCTGTCAATCACCATCCATGAGCCCTAACACCTATAAGGTCATTTTCAGTCCCTAAGCCTCTCTGAGACATCATACAACGGTCACTCAGCTCCATCTACTAACTCACCCATCCACCAGCCCCGGCGCCATTGGCAGTCCCACTCACTGTCACCTCCTTCTCTACCATTGTGAATCCCCGTCAAATAACCAGTCCTGACTGTCAATCAACCAAGACGCCGTCACTGTCCTCAGCATCTGACTTCACCAGAGCAGCACATCCACCTGTCCCTCTCTCTGTCTACATCTGTCTGTCTGTCTGTCTGTCTGTCTGTCTGTCTGTCTGTCTGTCTGTCTGTCTGTCTCCACCTCTCTGTCTGTCTGCTGCGTCCATTTCTTTTCCTCTGTCTGTCCGACACCCCAATGATTGTTATTTATTACCCAGCAGCCCCTGCTTTAGCCAGGCATGCCAAGGCTGGTCACTCTGTCCTCGGGCAAACTCTCTCTCTCTCTCTCTGTCTGTCTGTCTCTCTGTCCCTCTCGCTGTCCGTGTCTCTCTCTCTTTGCTGTCTGGCAGTCTCTCTGTCTCATTTCTTCTTCTGTCTCTCCTTCTGTCTGCTGTTTTTTCCCGTCTCTCTCCATCCTCTGTTTGTTTTTTCCTCTGACCATGTCACTGTTTGCGCCACACACACACACACACACACACACACACACACACACACACACACACACACACACACACACACACACACACACACACACACACACACACTGCTGTCACCAGAGGCAGAGGACTCTCTCTAGACACCTCTCTGTCTGGTGACATCCAGATGACATTGGACTGTGTGTGTTTGGATTTTTTTTTTGTGTGTGTGTGTGTGTGTGTGTGTGTGTGTGTGTGTGTGTGTTTTATCAGACTGGTGGATGGATGGATCTTTGCACGTGTGGTTTCCTGTGTGTGTGTTTTCATTCAGCGTCCACAGCAGCAGACACATAAAGGATGTCTTCACACATTAAGACAGCGGCGGGATGGAGTGATGGAGAAATGAAAGAATAGAGGCTGCAGCAGTCCAATGAGGCTGAGGGAGGGAGGTGAGTGAGCTGCGATGACAGTCTTTATGGGAGGGGGATGGTGGAAATAAAGGCGGAGGTGTACATAGAGAGAGGCGGATGAGGGGATGAGGAAAGAGAGGAAAAGAGACGGAGACTTAAGAAGGAATTAAAGATGAAACCATGTTGGCATGTTTGTCAACTTTGGCCTGAAGCTTTGTGTGTGTGTGTGTGTGTGTGTGTGTGTATGTGTGTGTGTGTGTGTGTGTGTGTGTGTGTGTGCGTGCAATTACAGCTGTGGAGGCTAATTAGCCTTGAACAGCACACTCATTAGTCTGGTTTGCACCACAAGGCCAAAGAGCGATAATCTGGCTTCCACTGCAGGGCCAAAGTGGGACGGTCCAGTTCCCATTGAGAGGTCAAAGTGGGACAGTCTGGTTCAACTACAGGGACAAACGGAGCGGGGACAGCTTCATAAGACCAGGTGCAACCCTCCCGCCAGAATAAAGGTTGGCATCCTGCGTCTCTGCAAACCATAGATATGTTGAAACTTCACATTTCTTCATATTTTAATTTCAGTTTTATGTTGCTGTGCTTAAGACACCTTAAAACACCTCAATCATGACTTGAACAGACAGCTGGCTGTCACACCACCTCCCCCTGCTCCTCCCCCTGCTCCTCCCCCTGCTCCTCGTCTAGTTGTTATGATGCATCTGAAGCGTACAAACTCATTGAATCTGTGGTTTGCAGAAATGTGATGACCGGGCGTCCATGTGTCCCATGTCTGCGTAACAGAAACAGTAGAGACACTGTTGAGAAAATGAGACATGTTCACATCCACGAGACGCATTTCTTGACCGTGCACAGACGACCAATTACATCGCAGAATCAGCCCACAGCAGGGACACAGAGTTAGCTTAACACACCGCGGACGTCAGCAGGACCACGACAGACGAGCGCAGACACAGAGGAACCTTCAGGTGATGCAGATGAAGGTGTGGTCCAGCGTGGACACATTACAGAGTCCCAACCGGGACGAGACAGCTTCACCTCAAACATGTCCGCTGTACTGAGAAATCTGTGCCAGTAAAGTCTGGACAGGACAGGTAAAATGTGCCTCACCTTGATGGCCTGTTGGAGGTTCACTCACGGTCCAGTAAGGACGTGCACCTCTTCATCAAACCTTCATCAAACCGTCGCTGCTTCCTCTCCCATCAGCCCCTGCAGGGATCACAGTAAACAACACTGATGTGAACAATCACTCGAAATATTGGCGCTGCGGCAGAGAGCTGCACGTTGGACAGGGACACAGTCTGTGGACACCTCAGACACAGTTTACCGCCTGGTGTGTGTCTGTCCCTCCAGGTCTCACCTCTGCGTCCTGAACCACGTCCTCACAGCTCAGAGGGGTTTGATCACGTTCCCTAAACATGCCGACAGCCGATCGTGGTTATTTTAGAAGAACTCTCTTTTAAATCGATTGTTCTGAAAGCATTTCATGTTCTTTAAATCAGAAGACGACCCTGTCCTACGTCTTTCAAGCCCTCCATATTGACTGACGTAGCGTGGCCCAACAAGACCAGGATGTGTACTGGTTTCAGCTGGTTTTTAAGTACAGCTGGGTGAAACTCCAGCCTGTGAGATGTTTGACTTTATGATTGAGACCTAAAACGTACTGTGTGTGTGTGTGTGTGTGTGTGTGTGTGTGTGTGTGTGTGTGTGTGTGTGTGTGTGTGTGTGTGTGTGTGTTCCTGCTCTCAAAGCCTCATTAGGTGAGCATATGGGGAGATCTGCAGACGGTCCGGCGGTGATGTGGAGCAGAAACGGTCTGACTCAGCACTCCTGCCGCTGAATTACAGCTGGAGGTTTTTCTTTGCTCGGAGTTTTAATGTGAACGCACTAAAAGTCGCTCGACTCGCCTTCACGTATCGAGATGTTTTTATTGGCCAGCAGAGGATGTGACTTCAGAGGCAGAAACTGAACGAGAACCACCTGTAACTGTGGGCCACTGATCGCTTTGGTGCTCAAAGGCACGTCGGCAGCAACAAGAACAATGTCGTCGATCAGCTCCAGAAGCTTGAGGACTGAAAACGTTTGAACAGCCAATCGTTTGCTGGTTGGAAAGTTACTCAGCTGTTCAGGTGTCGAGATCTCAGGTGAGAAAATCTCCTCTCAGCTTCCTGTTCCTCTCTTCCACTCTGCTCTCTCTCCCTCCTTTCTTCTCCTCCCTTCCTTCCTACGTTTCATTTCCTCCTCTCCTCTCCTCAGAGGAGCAGAGGCAGGAGAAAGGGAGAGCAGAGGAAACAGCAGGAGGAGAAAAGGAGGCCGCCGGCTGTCGTGTGGACTCATCGTCAGACTGAGCGACGCGTCTCTGATGTGAGGAGGATGTCAGCACGTCGCTCTCTGAGACTCCATTCACAAAACAAGATTAAAGTGTGTGTGCGTGTGTGTGTGTGTGTGTGTGTGTGTGTGACCTCTGTCCACACTGAAACACCTGAGCAACAGGAAAACAGCCAACGTCTCCTGTTGGTCAGTGTTCATAAAAACCTCCATCACATGACGGAAAGTGCAAAGTATCAAAGTAAGACGGATCATAAAGCTGTAAAGTCATTCAGGACGCTGTAAAACCAAAACTGTCACAGAGGGAGAAGAAGAAGAAGAAGAAGAAGAAGAAGAAGAAGAAGAAGAAGAAGAAGAAGAAGAAGAAGAAGAAGAGTCACAGCTTCAGATCAGAGACCAGGTTAAGGACTGAAGAGGACGCTGAGGCTCGGGGACGGTTTAGGACGAGTGAAGAGGACTCAGAGGTGAGGAAGAGGTGTTCTGCTGGTGATGAAGGTTTAATGGAGACGGAGCACGCTGAGGAGCGAGAACATCCGGGTCTCTGGATGGAGGACCAGCGTGAGACGCTCAGTGTGGACGGAGCGTCTCTGCATCTCCTTCATTTCACTCCTGATGTTTGAGAGCAGGGGGCCTCCTCACCCCTCCCCTCCCCCCTCCTCATCCTCCCCCTCACCCTGATGCTTTACCTCTATTGTTCTCCTGCCTTCACACACACACACACACACACACACACACACACACACACACACACACACACTGGTTGAAAACAATGCCTGAAACGTGAATGGAGCAGCCTCCACGGGCGCGCTCTCTCTCCTTCTGTTTGTCTGTGTCTCTCGCTCATCTTTCACATGAGGAGCTCTCGCGCGTCACGTTCCGTTCGCAGTAGCAGCCGCGAGCAAATTAGCCCCCACGAGGACCCTTCTCCTCCGAGCCCCTCAGCTGGGGGGTGAAATTTAGGGACGGCGGGGTCTGGCCAGGGGCGGGGCGGGGCGGGTGGTGGTCTTCATCGTTGCTATGGGCAACCACAGAGGAGTGAACGAGGTGGAAGGCGTCCCGTGCGCTCGTGCGTGTGAGTACATGTGTGTGTGTGCGGCGCGCGCGTCGGACCTGCCAACGTCCCGCTGCGAGACCCCTCGCGCCAATTCCGTGTCACACAATTGGTTGAGAGAGAGAGAGAGAGAGAGAGACGCGCGAGGGAGCGCGAGGGAGAGAGAGACAGACAGTGAGAGAGAGACATAGCCACAGTGAGAGAGAGAGAGAGAGAGAAGAGAGAGAGAGAGAGAGAGAGAGAGAGAGAGGGAGGATGGTTGGTCGGATTTAGCCCCAGCAGCGTCTTTTCCCGTCCAACACAACAAGCTTATTACCTTTCTCTCCACGCGCTCGGAAACGGATTTACGCGCACGAAAGGAGGTTTGTTTGGCTCTTTTATTTCTCTATTCTCTGCTCTCATCATGTCGCTGCTGTTTTCATTCATCTCCGCCTTTCATCCCCCCCTCCACCCTCACATTAACCGTTGTCTCCGCTCTCAGTTTGAGGCTACAGGTCGCGGGAATGCGTTTAATGGCGATTAGCTGGCAGGTAATTAGCCGTTAACGGTCACATTAACCTGGTCGTAGTCGTAGTAGGAGCGGGGCGGTGATGCTGACTGGGGGTCCTCGTGTAAGAGGGGCTTGTTTTGTCATGGTTGGGGGGTCTCCGCTGTGCGTGAAGAGACGGAGCGGCGGTGGCGGAGGGGCACAATGAGCGGGGCTGTTGTTTGGCGACGCCGCGCGCGGTGTGTCCCCAAAACCGTTGATCCGGCTGCTTCTGAAGGAAGGTGGGAAAATAAATGAATAAAATTTAAAGAAAGGGGGGGGGGGGGGGGGGGGGGGGGTGCGTTCAGCTTGTCATCCAGTAGCTGCGCTCTGCTGTCTGGCTCTTTCTTTCTTGTGGAGGAGGACACAGACGAGCATCCACAGACACTGTCCGTGTTTGTGTGTCGGTGTGGAGCTCAGCGGAGGGCGCGCGGAGCGGGAGTCTGTGGCGCTCCTGCAGGGACGGAGAGCCGCTCCGAGCCGCGGCGCGCCGCGCCGCTCCGCTCAGGGCGTTTAGACCTCAACTCTGTGCGTCTGACATGTGTGTCTGTCATCTGTTCCTCTGCGCGCGCCCGTGTGTGTGTGTTCAGCGCGTGCACACAATAATACCGAGTGAAGTTGTCTATGCGCCTCAACGACAATAATAACAACAATAACAACAACAGCAACAGGGCAATAAAGCAGACAATATTATACAACGCGCGCGCAGAGAGAGGCTGAAAGGGGGCGGGGGGTGGGGTGGGGGGGTGCGAGGGTCTCAGCCATTTTCGATGAGGCGCGTGTAAAAACGCACGCACATGGCGGCAGACAGACTGAAATCACAGCCAGGCGTCCGCGTGCGACAGCGTGGACATCATCCTCATCATCCTCCTCCTCATCATCATCAGTGTTATTGTTATTCTCGTTATTGATCGTCGGTGCTGCGGTGCTCTGTGAGGACGGGCTGGAGGGAGGAGGATCCAGCCTCTCCTCTCCCCCCACAATAGACAAGGAGGCTGCTTGTTGGGAATTTGGCGCTTCACTTGTTTTGCTCAATGGAGCCACTGTGGCCCCCCCGCGCTGTTGTTGTTGTTGTGGTCGGTGTCGAAGCCCTCCACTCGCTGCTCTTTTACCGCCATTGATTATTGGTATCAGCATCCCTCCGGATGCCGATCATTTAGCGCTCTTTGGGGGCTCCATGTGTGGTGGAGGTGGTGGTGGTGGTGGTGGTGGTGGTGGGGGGGGGGGGGTCTGACTTGTCCCCCCACGGCGTCTCGCGCAGCCGTCCATTGTTTGAGCTGCTGGTGAAAACGCGCTGAATTGACATGATGAACATTTGGAAAGTGTCTGAGCCGCTGCAGCCGTTTAAAGTCTTCTCCGTCTTTTTGTTTCTGCTCTGATGTTTAGCAGCAACAAACAACTGTTTATCATAAACAACTGTTTATTATTGCTGCGAAATGTGTCAAACATCATTTGGTGAGCAGAAAATGACTGAAGAGACTGTTTTTCTTTGGTGTTTCTTGTGTTTTTGGGAGGACGGGAAAAGGAGGAGACGAATAAAAACATGTCGCCATATTAGAAGCTTTTTTTGCCCCCCAAAATGGAGGGGGAGGAGGCTCAGAGGAGCTCATTAGCAATGCAAATTACTGTTTCTTTTTTCCTTCAACGGGGGCTCGGGCACCTGCTGTCTCGAGCATGCGCGCGGCTGGATGGCTGACTGACTTCCTCCTCCTCCTCCTCCTCCTCCTCCTCCTCCTGAGCCTCGGGAGCGCGCCTCCTCCCTCCTGCTCATTAGAATTATGTTCCATGTCCGCGGCGCGCGCACGCTATTGGAGCTTTGACGGATATAAAAAAAAAATAGAAAGAAGAATAAGAAGAGCTCGAGCGCTCTTCTCCTCCTTTAAACGCGCCTGAGTGTGTCTCGCGCTCACAAGCGGCGTTTAGCATAACAAAAGGAGGTGGAGGGGAGAGGGGGAGAAAAAGAGGCGAGAAATGACAGGAGAGGAGCAACGAGGGGGAGTTTTAAAGGGAAAAATAAAACAAATGGGAGGAGAGGGGGGAGAAAAGAAAGGAGTAAAGAGACAGAGATGGACGATGGGAGGTGAAGGTGAAGAGAGGAGAGTCATGGAGAAGTTTTTAGCATTCATAATCCATCTCCTCAGCCCCGCACGGAAGCAGAGGAGTTCATTTCCAGGGTCAAAAGCTCCAACGTGTCCTCTGAAGACACATCTGTCCACATCACCGTCCGCAGCGCGAGGTGATTGAAGACACGTTAATTATCACTTTTACCAGCTCAAACTGAATCCTGCTGCAAACACTAAAAAAGGCTTCAGCGAAGTGATGATGATGAGGATGAGAGAAGGCCGCAGGACCCTGAACGCATCACAACACAGACACTGCAGGAGATTTAGAAACAAAAGAATAACAATAACTGATTTTTTAAACATGTTTCTAAGTCGAATCTTAATTTGATGAGCCGCCAAACTAAGCGAGCAGAGGAAGAATGACGTCGAGTATTAGTACTCGAGTACTTCGTCACGCTCCACTGCTGGGACTTCATGACTTCAGTGAGAGCTGCTGGACTAAAGACGTGTGTCCTCGTCACGTCTGAGTTCAGCTGTAAGACAGTTTGGGTTTCTTCAGTTTGTCAATAACAAGTTTGACACGTCCCAAACTACTGAGCTCACATACTGTGGAGGTGAAGACAGCGTTAGCGTAACAAAAGGGCTAAAAGGCAAACAAAGGAAGAGGAGATGAGTGGAGGACAGGAAAGACGTGAAGCAGACAGAGACAAGATGAATAAAGGGAAAAAGAGAAGAAGAGTGTGATATTACAACCATGAAAAGGAGATGAGAGGACGAGAGCATGACAGGAGACGAGGGATGATGGATTTAAAGGGAAGAGAAAGGAGAGCAGAGAAAGGAGGGACAAAGACTGACAATGGAAGGATGTCAGGACAAATTAAAGGTTAGGAGAGATGTGGGACATGACAAGAGACACAAAGGAACAGACGAATGGAGGAAAAACAAGTGTAGGGGGTGTAAGATGAAGAGAGAGGTGAAGAGGAGGAAGAGACAAAAGGAAAGAGGAAGGAAGACAGTGAGTTAAAGAGGAGGGAAAGCAGTAAAAGGAGGAGGGCGGACGAGTGGAAGGAGAAAAGACAAAGACGGAAAGTGATGTCAGAGAGCAAAACAGAGAGAAAGAAAAGAGAGGAGGTGAAGAGAAGAAAGGGGACATGGGTCAACGTCAGGGGGACCAGGGGTAAACTGAGGTGAACGGGCAAGAGAGGAGGCGAAGGAGGACACATTGAAAGGCAGTGGACGAATGGACAAAAAACAAAAGAAGTAAAAGAGGATGAAATGAGAGAAACGACAGCAGAGGAGGAAAAGAGGAGGAGAGGAGGTGGATGAAAGGACTATGGGGACAAAGATGGAGGACGGGTGGATGAACAGTCGAGCCAACTGGAGGCAAATTAGGAGAAAAAGGATAAACTGGAGGACAAAGATGAGAGACGTTAGAGGTCTAAACAACAGGCGAGGGGTGGTGATGAAGAGGAGGAGGAGGAGGTAGGGGCTCACTCGGCGTCGACCACGTTCACGCCAGCTAACCGCGAAAAATCAGACGAGCAGATGGAGGAAAATGGTTGCATAGACATCCAACATGGCGTCTGCTGAGGCGAGACAAGGAGCGAATTGTTCTGTGGTGAGCGCTCGCTTCCTCCTGCGTTCTGTTCGCATCACATGCACCTCGTGACGGCTCCTGACGTCCCAGACGCGTCCAATCGGCGAGGAGACACATTCCTGTGCAGGTTCACCGAAGTCCGTCCCGCCTGTGTGGCCGCCTCCATCCTGGCTCCGCCCGGAGGAGGTCAAAGGTGTCGCCTTTCTGGTTTCACTGCAGCAATGAGGCAAAGACAGCGAGACGGATTGACAAAGACAACTGTCCATTTCTGAGGTCACTGACGGCGACAGGTGACACTCAGAGACCAACGCGTCTCGACTTTAAGCGGTTCGATGAAAGTTAATGTTTTTCTTCCGAGCGCTTCAGAGGAGGCCATCTTTGCTTCGTGGAAGCTGCGTGTTGGAGTTTATTGATCACCTTCACTGGTGATCGTTCAGCATCCATCAGCTTCCACTGATTTCTCACTCTGACAGTTTTTAGCTTGAGTTCTGTGACCTCCCGCCGCGAGCGCCACGTCCGCCGGTCAAACACGCCATCGTTGTGCTTCAGTCTGCGATCCGTTCCCGCGTAGCAGCGACCTCACTGACATGATGGCGTTCCTGAGAGAGACGTCCGGTCTTTGTCAGGTGGTTTCATGCTGAAACAGAAACGCCTGAATCTGTTTTGGAGATTTGGTGATGAGACGCTCACAGACTGAAGCTGACGCACAGGTTCACCGCGGACACGCGTCATAACGCCATCAAACCGAAAATTCTCAAAGGGTTTCGTGTCTTTTTGTTCACACTGTCCTCACACGGACACCTCAGGACAGCTCGATCAGTTGGCTAAAACCCTGCTGCCGGCCTGGAGGGGTCAGGAGGTCACAAACGTTGAGGTGACGGTGAGGCTGAGCTCGCTTCAGACTCCAGGAACTCCACCTGTCCAGTGTTTGATCAGTGAGGAGGTGCAGCTTTCAGGGCGTGAACCGTCGTGTGGTCTTTATCTGTGGGGTCATGATGTGATTGGCTGATTGATCGACTGCCTTTTGTCTGAATGTGGATGTTTGACGTCATTCGCTGACTGCTGAACGCTGCTGCTTCTGTCTGTGTTACACCTGAAGCTGAACGTCTTTGGGGTTTGAGCTTTTGCTCAGACAAAACAAGAGACTGGAAGACGTCTCGCTGGGCTCTGGGACACAGTGATGGACATGTTTTATCATGAACCAGTGACAGATTACTGCATGTTGGTGCAGCTCTACGGTGGACTCGGCTGGAGTCCGTCCGGGTTTTCGCCGACGTCTCCTGGAGAAGACGCGGCTCGAGTGCAGCGAGACGACATGGCGCACAGTTCAGACGCAGCACAGCAGATATGAAGAGATTATTTGACCAGAAAATAAAATATGAAAAAAAAAACTCTGCTGGAAAGACTTAGGAGATAACATCAAATCGGTATTAAGCTACACAGACAGATAGCGTGGCCATGGATAAAATATTTAGCTGGATTTCCAAATCAGCCTTTTCCCCCTTCGCTCTGCGTGTGTGTGTGTGTGCGTGTGTGTGTGTGTGTGTTTCCCCCCCAAATCCTAACCGGCATGCCTGTTCGCTGTGGAAAACAGGGTCAGGCTGGAGAAAAAAGAGAAAGAGAGAGCGAGCACATGATGGGCAGATAAAGGCTTGTCTGTGTCTGAGGGAGAAGAGAGCGAGGAGGATGAGAGGAGGAGGAGGAGGAGGAGGGCAGTGTGATGAAGGGGCCTCTCTGTTGAAGGAGGGAGTTGCGGCTCTATAGAAGGCTCCCATGGTGGACAGAAACAAGGCATTTAGTCTGTGAGTCGGCCTCGGGAACGCCATAATAGGCTCTTATAATGATGCCACTATGGACGGGACAGAATGTCCCTTTAAACTGGGGCTTGTTGTGAGGAATGTCTCTTATAGTGTGATGGAGGTGGATGAGCTGTTGGGTGATTGGTAGGAACAAGAGGACGCCTGATCCGGGTCCTGGACCCGGGAGCGTGCGATGAGGCCTGTTAAAGCCTGAGTTTATGCCGTAGTCCTGACTCTGTGGGTGAGGTGTGGGTGAGGCGGCTCAGGTGTGGGTGAGGGGGGAGTGTGTGTGGTTGGATCGCTGGAGGGCTGAAGAAACGAAGCTTCAGGTTGAATTTCGTTGGCTCGTTGAGGTTTAAGAACACATAATTATGTTTAACTAATCTGCAGCAGCAAATGTGTTTGGAAGGAAACTTAACACCTCACATCAACATAATGAGGAAATTCATTACACAAAATGTTCATAATGTATTCTATTTGTTTTTCTATAATATCAACTCAAGCTGGAGTTTAGACCAACAGTCACAAAACCGCGTTGTTAGCTTTAAACTTCCAGCTTTGGGATGACCTGAAGGGTCGATGGCAGCTTCGACCTCCAGTCTGCTCACACTGGCTCAGATATACGCTTTACAAAGACCTGCCCAGATCAGGCTCGTTCACATTGTTCAAACTGGAAGCTGTTTCCTTCTCTTCACACTCTGCAGCCTAAATTTAGTTTGGAAACTACTGCACCTGAAATCCACATCACAGAGCTCTCTGTCAGAACCAGAATCTGGATCATCTGGTGCTGAAGCGATCCTGTGATGAGGCGTCCGGTCCGGGAGCTGGACTGACAGCCAACACACTATTTTTATCTCAGACTCAACAACCAAAGCAAACCAGGGTCCCGAGGCTCTCGCTCTGCGTCCACATTAGAAGAATATTTAGTTATTATGGGGCAATGATGGGTTAAATAACTGACTTTCAGACCCTGTGTTTGAGAGGACACCTGCATGAACACCTGACAGAAGAAAAACTTTTAATATTCAGATTTCAGCCGCGTTCAAGTATCTTTTATTGCACCGTTGACTGTCGTTGTGTCTTAACTATTAACTACTGTAAAACAAACCGGAGGTGACAGAGTCCATCGTTACAGTGCGGCAGCGTCGTTAATCTGTCTCAAACACCGTCTTTGTTCTCTGCCGTCAAATCGAAGCAGGGGGACAAACACTGCTAATGTCACATGTCTCAATGCTGGACGAAGGCAGCTGGACATGCCTGAGGTTCCACAGGACGTTTGTCCTCTCACCACGAGGCTCGTTGAGCTCGAGAACAAACAGACTTCACCTGCGTGACTTTTCAGATCTCTGACAGGGAAGCAAAGACGAGATACTGGTACCAGTTCAGCGTCTGAAAAACCTCAGATTAAAAAAGGTCAAACCTTTTTTTGGTGTCAGCAAAGCTCCTGATTGGCTGCTTGTTGTCAGGAGTGGAGTTCAGAGGTGACTGGTGGGTCTTTGACTGAAGGTTTCTGCATCTGCACAGTGTCGACTAAAACCCAGCCGATAACTGGACTGAGCTGAAATGTGTCGTGAATTGCAGATAAGTCATCACTGGCGGACTCGCTAACAGCCTGACGCTCATGTCGCAGCCGCTGAACTGAGGTGACCGCAGACTGAGACGGGCCAATGACGGGGCGCCATGCAGAGCTCTCAGCTCCATCAGCTCGTGTTGCTAACATGCTTGTGAGCTTTGGTTCAGCACTGTGTGCATCACGTAGCCTGCGTGGTGACTGCGCTCCGGACGCTGCTTCCCACACTGTGACGGTTCATCATCGATCAATAAATCATTAAACGTCTGATGCTCTAACTCTGTCCCAGTCTCATGATCAGCTGCTGACTGAATTCTTCCATATCAGCTCTTTCATGTTTCGCTTGATTCTTTCACTGAAAATAAGGGAAAGTTTTGCATGTTTTTGCTAAAATGGTCGGCGGTGCTCTCGGCAGGTCTGAGCAGGTGTGTGTGTTTGCTGATGATGGAGTGTTGAGTTTGATGATCAGATCAAACCTGCTGACTAAAGCCGCCTAAACAGAGTGTGGTTTACTGGCTCAGGCCCGGACGGACGGTTCAGACCGGCCGTCCTCGAGGACGTGGGGCTGGTGTGTCGTCCCGCTGTGAGCGGCTCTCTGTGTTTACCAGATATCTTCTTCACATGTAAACCTGTGTGAGGGCTTTGCGTGCAGCCTCTCCTGATCCCTCTGATGGATTTAACAGGCTTAAATCAAGTGTCATGTAATTTGAAACTTTATTGCTCCCTGCAGGGAAATCCTCTTTCCTCTTGACCCCCTACCCCCCCTCAGAGGTCAGAGGTCGGAGGTCAAGGTCGGCTGCAGAGCAGGACCTCCACCTGCAGGTTTAAGGTTTTGCTCAAGGACGCATCAGTCGGGGGGAGGGAGGGTTTCTGTGACGTTACATCCTCCTGCAGCCCTGCCAACACGTTAAAGGCACAATCTGAAACAAAGGAGGCGTTCTAACAAGGCTGGAAGCTGCAGGCTTCAGCTCCTCGCTGTGGGACAGCTAGCGTCCCCTGTCCATGACGAGACATAAGCAGAGCAGCTTTCACTGTTTACTCCGAGCTTGAGTTTGTTCATCTCAGACTGTGTTGACTTTTCATCGCCTTGAGCTTTGGAAAACGCTCACGCTGGAAAGCGTGGGCCGTCGTCAGTCTCGTCTGTGGCATGGCTGCATATTTAGCAGAGATAAATGTGGATTCAGAGGTTTATTTTTATATTATAGCTCACTAATCCAATGCTAACATGCTAATGTTTTGCAGGTGTAATATTTACCCTGGTCACCATCTTAGTTTAGCATGTTAGCGTGCTAAAATGAGCTAGCAGCACAAAACCCAAAGTCCAGTGAAAGAACATTCTGGCCTGTGAAGATATTAAACTGAATAAGTGACCTGCAGGTCAAAGGGGGGGGGGGGCTCTGCAGATGTCGAGCGTCAGAAATGGATCTCGAGGTGTGCAGACTCATGAAGCTTGCATGTCTGAAGGTGTAGTTAATGTAAACATCACGTGGTGAAATGATGAATAACGTGCTGTTCCATCTGTCAGGATGTGATGTTCCTGTAAGTCACCGGCTGGGCCTCCGGAGACACCCTAACGAACGATTGTCAGTCTTTATGTCCTCTGGCCTTCAGACCTCTGGCCGTCATTATTTGTTCATATAACTGCAGTACAGAATATTGCTCAGATGACCTGGCTGTCTGTGCATTGTTGTATTTGGTTTTTCAATCAAAAACTCTTTGAAAATCCCGCAAAAGGCAAAGCAGCGTCTTTCTTTCTCTCCCACAGTAACGATGAACAAACACTCTGTTGTGAACCAGCTCACACAAATCTTGCTCAACATTTTTTTTGTGGAGGAACTGAGTTGAAAATAAATGGACCCTAACAGCGTTACACATGAAAGCCTTTTCAGAGCAACCCCCCCCGCCCCCGCCCCCCCAGCCCCGCTCCTGATGCAAAACTACAACAGCAGGGATAATTAGAGAATTGTATTTTGAAAATATAGGTCTGCATGGTAATGAGGGCACAACGCAGAGCAGAAAAAACCTCAGCTGAGCTCAGAAGACGAGTGGCTTCAAGGCACATCCTGAGAAAAAAGTACTACAGTAGATTAAAAAGCAGATCCCAAACACACCGCGAGGCGCCACAGGGCCATGACATCAGCACGAACGCACCAACAGCAACTCATCAGGCTGCTGAAAGACGATCAGAGACAACAACAACGCACACGTTTAAGAGAGCAGCCGAGCCTCTGATTAATCTCCTCATTATTTTCTCCATTAAATGATAAATCAAACAGTCATTAGAAACAGTGAAAACGCCCGTCACAGCTCACAAAGATAACCAGTGTCCTCTCTCAGGAGAGCCCACATCATATCTGCAGCATTTGGACGCCGCGAGGGTCGAGCAGACTGTAAACACGAACGCACCACAGAGCAGCTCCGTTCAGTAAAAACGAGTATGCGGGGACACAGGGAGGCTGGGACATAAAGGAGTGACGAAGACATGAATGGAGACAGATTCTCAGACAGCAGCAGAGACCAAACACACGCTCAGTGTGGTCCTGTGGGCTGGATCCAGTTTAAATTGGCTGCTCTCCGAGCTCAGGATTAGACCTGGTCTTAATGCCTTTACACTAAAAGGCCGGTCCGTTCCCTGCGAGGGCAATCTGCTGCAGGAACACACCAGGCTTTAATCCACAGCAGCAGCAGCAGCAGCAACAACAACAACAACAACAACAACAACAACAACAACAACAACAACAACAACAACAACAACGTTTATCTGGCTGAAGCTTGCCAAGGCAGATCACACAACGCCAGGCGAGCTCGTCCTCGCTCTGCGGCGGCTGATGAAACCGATGTATGAAAACACAGAGCGAGGGATGAGACGCAGGAAGCGTTCAGGCCCGGTGTGCATCTGCTCCTGGCAGCCATCTTTGTTTGAGTCCATGAAGAAGCAGCTGGTGGGATGATTTCCAGCTCAGAAACAGCAGCAGGGCAGAATAAGACCAATAAAACCTCTCTGACGAGCGATTAATCATTTACAAAGCAGAAACGTCTCGTTCCAGCTTCTCTGTGACGTGTTTCTCTTTCATATCATCGTAACCTCGAACTAAGACGTCCTTCAGCTCCGGAACTCTTAACGGACGTATTTTAACAATTTCCTGACAGTTTTAAAGATAGAAAAGAGAAAATCTGCTCATCCTCACTGGAAGCTGCAGCAAGAGTGTTTTTGTGACTAAATGACTTTTGTTGTTTGGATGAAAACCAAAGAGACTGAAGTCAGCCTTCATTCGACCAGCAGGTACAGATTCAGAGCAGAGTCAGAGATCAATGCCAGGCCAGACAGGAAGTGTCCGCTGTCAGCCTCTTGACTCACCTGCTCAGCCTAAACCAGGTCCTGAGCTCACCGCCAGCTCACTTCCTGGATCAATAATGCTGCCAGTTTGTGCCGAGCGGCCAATCAGGAGCCAGTTTGGTACACAGACTTTGTTTTGCTTTGATCTGATTGGCTCACAGGCAGACTTGTGTACGGTGTCCAGCAGGGACAAAGTTTGCAGCAGGAGAACAAAGATGTTGTCAGACGTTATCAGATAATCGATCAAAGTGACGACGCTTCTGTTGTTCTTTCATCCTGTTGCGTCTGAGCAGAGCAGAGTGTTTGTGGTTAAAGCAGCGACAGAAGAGATGAAATGTTCCCGCTCTGAGGCGACAGAGCAGCGTTTCTGTGGACGCATCGCCACACGGACGGCTGCTGCGTGTGAGCCTCAGTCCTCCAAACGAGACGATGTCCACCGACGCTGCCGGAGGATCGGTTTGTCCGTCTGAGAGCAGGATTTCTCTAAAACCTGTTCAACAGATCTCTGTGAAACCTGGCAGACGGTTCGGCCTCCAGCCAAGGAACAATTGATTTGTGTTTTTTTAGACTGATTTGGGATTTTGTTGTGTTGCTGTGAAAGTAAAGGAGGCTTTGGGTTCTTCAGGGATGTTTTTCAGCATCAGTGCACTCAGTTTATCCTAAAGGACGAAATAAGACTGAAGTGTTTGCTGGGTTTGTCTCCAGCAGCAGGCCGTCCACTCGTCCAAAAAGTCCACTCTAATGTGTGTACTGGTGAGGACAGCCTTTGTGTTTACGGCCGTCAAAATCTACAGTTCATCAAGAAATAATCAATAAACCCACAAAATAATTTACTACAGATCTCTGCAAACCAGGTGTGTGAAATCTGTTGATATGCCTCCCATCAACGCTCCCTCACACGTGGTTCAGACGACCTGCATGTATAAGAGCTTTCTCCTCAGGTGGAGGCGGGTGGTGGCGACAGCTTGGCCAGACGACTCAAACAGCAGAGCTCTGTTTGAGTCCTGTTTGTGGCGACTACGCCGGGTATTTTACGCCCAAACCTGAACCTGAGCAGACCTGAAGCGCCGCTGTGGCTTGTGGACGTTCGATGCCAGCAGGGATGGTTGATGTGCATCGCGTCATCTGACCACATCTTCAGGCTGCTCCTCGCTGCTGGACGTCCTCTGAGGGACATAAGGATGAGAAGTCTGCAGTCAGCGGTGTCTCTGTCTGTCTTTGTCGTCTCGACACAGTGAGTCGTCCAATCAGAGACAACAGAGCAAACGTGAGGACGGTCAAATGCTTCAGTTCCTCTTCACGTTTTCAATCCAGTGCAGCTCTGAAAGTCTGGATCTCCACCCTGTTTGAGTGCAGCTGTTCAGAACAGCGAGGAACATGTTGGCCTCGAGGTGAGGTCAGAGGTCAACGAGCACATGTGGAGCATCCTGAACCCTTTGGACGATCTGGTGAGCTGGTCATGTGAAGCACACTCAGGCCTTAAACTGTAGCGTGGATTCCATTAAAACCTGCGGGAAGAACATCAGTAACTGAGGCTTTAGTTCGGATGGATTTCTCCTTTAAAAGCTTTTCTCTGTACAAATCAACAGTTTCCAATTAGAGCTGGATTCTGTCACATTTAGTGGATGGTGCTGGTTTGACGCCGTGGTCCTGGAAACATATGTTCACTCGGCGCTCTGATGCGATCTGGTCACATGATCGCCGCCCAGGTGCTGTGAGCGGCCTGATTAAAGGCCGATCAGTTCAGAAAGCGTAGAAATGAATGCGCCTCGCTCTCGTCTCAGTCTGGACACGCTTTGCGCCTCCGTCTGAGAGGTCGCGGCTTCAGTTCGCTGCTGTGTCCTGGAGCGGGGGGCCGGGCGTCTGCCGGCTCTTCATCACTGTAACTCACTCAGCTTCGTCAAGTGTGAACGCTCTGACTGGACTGGAGCGATTTTCCTGCAGGGCTGATTTCATTTAATGTGACTGATGGGTTTTATTAGAAAATGCTGCAGACTCTTGGTGTTCACGGCTCAATATTTCAAAAGTACAACTCCATATTTCGCCTGAAATGTCACCTTCACCGGTGTTTTCATACATTACCACTCTGTCGCGTCATTACGGCTGCAACATATCAAATGTTTTTTAAAATCAGAGGCTTCAAAGGGGTCAAGTCCCCTTTCGAAACACAGTATGAAATTATTCCTAAGTGTGTTTGAAACAGATTTCTATCATACTTTCTAAATTTACAATCAAAGTTGACAGTGAAGCGCTTCAGTTTGGTCGCACGCCATGACTGTTTACACACTGCGCTACTTCACGGCTTTCTGTGGTTTGCACACTTCAGTACTGATCGCCGACAGCGGTTTCAAGATCTGTCTGGTCCCCAAACTCGAGCAGTGACTCAGGAAGTGATGCCTCCAAACTGAACGTCCTCATGAAGCGGGCGGTCGAGCTGGTCGGGCGCTGATTTGCAGCTGTGTTGCAGTTATTGTTGTTGTTGTTGTTGTCGTTGCTGTGGCTGCTGCTCTCATTGGCTGTAGCTTGTTGCACGCCCCCCCAACATGACCAGATATTTAGCCTGCTGGTTTTCTTTCGGGCAGCTGCGAGGCATTGGCGAGCGCTTGGACGGCGTCTCTGAAGAGCTCACACGGAGCGAGATTTGCCTGTGATCTGTGGTTTTTGTGAGTGGAACGTCAGTCACATCACCTGAGTGTCGCAGATTAAACTGGTGATGGTCAGTTTGGACGGGAATGAGTGAAACTGAGCCACTGATGTGACTGATGCTTGTTGTTCTGGTGACATTTGGCTTCATAGGCGACACTTCAACACTGCCAGCAATTCAGCTCAATTCAAAACTTAATTAACAGCAACTTGCAGTAAAAAACTGTTGTTTTAAGAGCAAACAGCATGTAGAGGGACGGCATCAGTACAGGGACAAATCAAGGAAAAGTAGCTCTCTAGTTAAGTGCGGTTCATGTCTCGAGCAGCCCTGCATCACATTTTATTTAGAGCCACTTGATGCAAAAATTTCCATTGAAACCCAACACAGCCAGGCGGGTATCAAGGGGAAAAAACCTTTTAAAACTCTTAGTGTCCTCTTGTTTTATTCATTCATACACATTCCCTGGTCCTGATCATTTGCAGGTGATTTAGTGCAATAGGTTTGACATTGCCTGGCAAGAGGAGAGAGCGGACAAATTAAACAGTGAGGCCACAATTTAGCATTTCAAGAGAAAAAAATCTCAATTTGAGGAGAGAAACTAAATAATTCAAGGGTATGACTCACTAATGACTCGTTCATTCAGGCCTGAACGGTCCCACACCTGCAGCACAAAGGGTTAAACTGAGGCCCCAGAGCTGCCTGTTTGTGTGTGGATGCAGTGGGTGAGGAGTCCACTGAAGGCAGGAAGGTGTGAAGAGGAGGGCTTTTATCACAGTGTGAAGAGGGAAGCAGTGATTGGCCACTCTGCCACCTCCCCATTGACCCCCATTACAGCTGCATTAACTGTGGGATTAGATCGTCTTCACAAGTGAAAACACACGCAGCTGCAGATGCACCCAAGAGGCTCCGAGAGCCCAAATACATCAGCACCAGAAGCCGTTCGCCTCCAAACATCCTCAAATAAACAGAGAAGATCCGTCTGGTCGTGACTCTGAGGGTTCGATCTGCACACCTGAGGCAGCTCCTCAGTGTCTGCACAAGCTAACAGCTACAGGAGAGCAATGACACGCTGAGGTCGCCACCTACAGGCAAACATGGTAACTTTGCGTTAGCATCTTCCACACGTAAGCTAAAGTAAAATATTGTGTTCCTGGAAACGAAGCTCACATTCGACTGCGTGGTTTCAGAGCTGTTTTCCAGTGTTTGAGGTGTTGGATTCTGTTAGCACACAGAACTGAAATTCTAGCTACTCTTCAACCGGTTGATTGGTCTGTGGGAAAGATCTGCTTGTTATCTCTGGATTAACTAAAAAGGCTTTGAAGCAGCTGCCTCTCGCACTGCATCCCTGAACTTATCTGCCTTTCAGCAGAGGAGCTGTGTGAGCATCAATCAGAGTACTTCCTGTAGGTGAGGAGACGTCTGATGATCCGCTGTGTGCTCCATGTTTGTCTTTCTCTAAGCATAGCTACCAAGCTTTTGCAGAAACATTAATTAAAGGAAAACCTTTTGATATTATGTTGATAGAAAACTTCATCATTACGTTTGCCTCAAAATGTCTTCGCTGTTGCAAATTAGCAGATCATTTCGAGGAGACAGTTGTGTCTCAATCTGCCAAAGAGAAATGCTGATCAGTGTGTGGCTGCAGCGCTGCCGTCACTCAGACACTGACCATTATTTTCATATGAAGCTCTGACTGACTGAATTAAAACGAGGGCCACCGCAGCGTGTTAGAGGTCATCTGCATGAAGTTACATTTCCTCACCTCCTCGTCATCACAGCGCTTTGATGAAGGAAAAAGAAAGCTAAGCATGAACCACCGTTGATCTGTCCAAATATCAATGAATGAAGTTAATACTGAAGGCTGGGAGGGGGTGATTACAGTATTTATTAGATTATTGTTGGGGGTTGTATCCTGTTGGATCTTCAGCTCCACGATCAAACGCCGACTCTCAACCTTCGATTTGACCACAGATAACGTTCAGGTGTGTGTTCATGACCAAAGACAGACCTTCACCAGGTCTGAAGATGAAGAAAATCTGGGTTTGACAGAGGACACGTGATGACTCGTCTGTGTTCAACAGAGTTTTCTCCAGTTAACAAACTCAGTGTTTTCACACGCAGCTGTAACACTCAGAGCCTGCAGGTGGCGCCATGAACCAGAGGCTTTACAGCTCACAGTTTGTCGCCGTCTGTTTGAGTTCATGTCAGTGACGAGCAGCAGGGCGGAGCTCTGCAGGTGTTTCATGGGATGTTTGTCCAGTGAGTAACCTGCAGTTATGCTCAGCGCTGTCGTCTGTGTCGTCGTGGCTGCTGCGACAATCAGGCGAACTGTTAGATTTAAAGCATCCGGCTCAGCCTAACAAGTCCCAGCATTAAGTATGACATCATGAAGTCGTTTCTACCAGCGCCCCCAACTCTGACTTCCTAAGTGTTAAAACTGCAGCAGCTGTTCCTCCGCCTGCCGGCAGGTGCAGCAGGTCGGACGGGAACTGCAGGGCTGCAGATCGATGATCCTTCTCTGAACCTGGTTTCAACCTGTTCCAGTGACACAGCAGCTTCTGGCTCCTCTTCTCCACATCTGACTTTAAAATGAGGTGACGGGGATGTTCTTCACACTCTGTTATCATGATTTAAAGAAAGACTGAAGAGAGACAGACAGACAGACAGACAGACAGACAGACAGACAGACAGACAGACAGACAGACAGACAGACAGAAAGGTCATAAACAAAAGACTGACAGACAGAAAGAGAGGAAGACTGACAGGAGGAAGACGATGGAGAGAGAGAGATAGAGACATCGAGGAGGAATGCAAAACAGAAGACAGCGTGAAAGATAAAGACAAGAAAGAGATAATGAAGAGGAGGAAGACAGAAAACGAGACAGAGGTGGAAGGACAGACAGAAAGAGGGCTGAGAAGGAGAGGAAGTGAAAGAGAGAGAAAGACAATGAAGACAGAGAAAGTAAGAGACAGAGAGACGGATGGAAGGAGAGACAGAAACGAGACAAAATGAGGCAGACAAGACTAAAAGCAAGACAAGCAAAAAAGAGATGGAGACAGGAAGAGACAGAAAAACCAGACAGTGACACAGACGGAGGGACGGACGGAGGTGAAGAGCGAAGGCAGAGACAGACGAATCGAAACAGAGAGACGATTCACAATCAGCCCATGTCTGCACCACTCCTACTCCTCTTCCTCCCATCCTGCTCCCCTCCTCTTCTCCCTCCCTCCCTCCCTCCCTCCATTTTGTCGTCCTCCTCTGTCTGATGCTGTTCCAACACCTCGGGGCTTCAGCCTCACATCCACCATCCAACACACTAACGCTGCTCTGCCGCTGCGGCGTAATCAGCCACCACGAAAAAAAAAACCCAAAATAAAGAGAAAGCCAAACAAAGGCGGCCGCCGCCGAGCTCGGTCTCGTGTGGCTGAACGTGCTGAACAGGCGGGTGGAAACTAGCAGAAACTCACATTTATTAAAACTACAACGTCTGTTTGAAGATGCACTGTCGAGGATTTTTACTCTCAGCGTATCACTGTTGATTAATCCTTAAATCCTGGTTTAATGGCTGTCAACAGTGGATCCATAGTATCTCACACCTGTATGTCAGAGCTACATCTTCTACATATAAAACTTCATTTCCCATCAGCCCCCCTCTTTGCCACTCTTCTGCTGCCTGAAAGCTTTGGCCGAATCCAAACGTCCAGTCTGCCCCCGCTGCTGTAGATAAGCAGATTTAAAGGTGGAAGTATGCTCAAAAAGAACCACAGAAATGACTGCAGTTCCTCAAATGGCCACTCGAGGCTGCTTTCAGTCCCCATAGACCTGCATGTTAAAGGTGAAATAAAGTAAACATGCTTGCAGCCTGGTGCAAAATGCACAGGGGTGAATGTTTTTATAACTCGCTCCTTTAAGTTAGATTTAGTTCTGCATCATTGTGGGCACGGCGGCTTTGAGTGACAGCTAGCCGCTAGGTTTCAGCAACGAGCTCCATAATGGATCCTCAGAAACCCGTTTGTGATGTCACAGAGTCTACGTCCAGGTTTCATGTGATGTCACAGAGTCCAGGTTTCATGTGATGTCACAGAGTCCACGTCCAGGTTTCATGCAGTCTTTTGGTTTCTGGTTGTTCTGTGGGCGTGGCTGTTGGCTGTTTCTGACGTCGTCTGACGGTCTGAGAAGAACTTATTGTGATCGACTCGGGTCCTCAAGAGGCCTGAGATAGACTTCCTGTCAGCTTCCAAAGACTCAGCTTGGATGGATGAAAGTCTGTGAGGCTCACATTTTATCCCCTCATGACAGGAAGTGATGGCGGTGACACATGACGGCGCTGACGGATTCAACCTGTGGCTCAGGTGTCTCTGGCTGCTCATGTAAAGTACACAATACAAATCCATCAGAGGCTGATGATTGGCCTAAAGCCTGAATCAGCCTCTGATGTATTAGTTTATCCATATTTACAAGATCAGCATGACTTTAAGAAAACAAGCCCAAAACGCTTTGGCGTGGAGAAACGTGCTGAAAATAGAGTCAAAGTCTCGTTAAAGTGACGTCAGCTGAATCTGAATCAAGGTCAGCTGGAACAGATGAGAAATAAACAGACTGTGTGCAACTAGTTGATTTAACCTTGATAACGGTGAGTGATGAACAACACTTTGAAGACTCGAATTTGATATATTTCGATTTTCTTGAAGGTCCTGCAGACGCTGACTAACACAGGAGACACGAGAGCAGAGACAACTGGAATGAAACAGCAGAGGAGATTTTACTGTTGCATGCGAAGTATTTTAATGAATTGAGCCATCAAAGGCTGAATTATTGATCAGCAGAACATTCGCCCAAGAGCTTCATAATCTCTGTCCAAATTCAGCTGCTAATGCGAGTGTACGGAAAGACGTCTGGGCAAACGTGTCGCTGAACAAATGAAGGCTGTTCATCGTCTGCTGTGACTGCAAACACAAACTGAAGAGCGGCTCTGATGGGGCTCGCTGGGATGAATCACTCACTGATGAAGTCCAGTCAAAGATTAATTATTCAGTTCCACCAAAAACGAACCGACGGGAACGCTAGCCTTTGCTTCAGCGTCACTGAGACGCACCTTTTCTGCACCTACTGAGTAACACTTTGATAGTCAGAGAACGTCTCCATGTGTCGGTGGAGGTGTCCATTTCATCGTCAGGCAGAGCAGCCAGAACATACGAGCTAACAGGCTACCAGCAGTCTGAATCTCAGAACAGCAAACAGGCCTGAGGCTGGAGGACGGAGAACGCCGGCCACTCGAGCTCGTCAGGTGTTGTCGTCTAGCAGGACTGTTGCATCTATAGATTTTGCAAAATTGAATGAATCTGGCACCAGTTTGCTGGCCGTAATGTCAATAAAACATGCCCCCTTTCAGCAACAAGTTGGCAAAAACATAGCGCCATCAGCCAGCCGGTCGGCCCTTTGAACAGCAGGACTAACTGTCAGCCAGACAGCAAAGAAGCCCAGACGAAGACGCATTGGTGTGGATGTGCTGATCCAAGGAAGCTGGTTTGAGTAACAGATTCATGAGCTTCAGGTTTGCCAGACACCTAAATCGTTGGTTTATATTGTTACGATACGGGATTGTGTGACAGGTATCACAATCAGTCTGTCTGCAGATTAATCAGCAGAAATGCACCATTGATCGGCAGGATGACGTTTTATTGTGTTGCACCAAAAGCTGAGCCAGGTGCACCTTTTCCAGGAGCCCTCTGCGTTGGTAACCCTGCAGCGCCAACGTCTCATCGAAATGGCCGCCGTCTGTCTGAATACGATGAAACAATCACTGAGCGAGCTCGCCACGCTGCCAGGCAGCTAACCCGTCAGACATTAAGAGAGGATGGCAGTGAACCATCCAACCAGCCGGCAAGTCATTCAGCCATCGCATCTCCAGGCAGCCAGTACAGCCAGTGAGCCAGTGTGGCAGCCAGTCAACCAGTAAGCCATCCAGTTGGCCGGTCAGTCAGTCAGTTGTGGCAACAACATGGTGAAATTATGTGGAGCATGTGATGTATGTGTTTACACCTCGCTCTCGCTCTCTCTGTGTTTCCCTCCCTCGCTCGGCCCTTCATCCTCCCGTGTGATTGTTTCTCCACCTGAGTGCCTTCCTCAGTCTGACTCACTCCTCCTCCTCCTCTGAGAGCGCTCTCTCTGCGTCTGGACTCTCCTCACTTTCTCTCAGCGGAGAGTCGGTTACTCCACATCAGCGTGTGACTCACACATTCATTGATCTGATTCATTCATTCAATTCTGCAAACGTGTTACAACCGAGCCGGTGAGAGAAGTCTGAGGGTCCGCAGTCCAGCAGTGAACACACACACACACACACACACACACACACACACACACACACACACACACACACACAAATGTGGATTAATCCACCGCTGAAAATAGTCCCCAACAAATGCAGTTTGCTCCTGTTTGTTTGATAAAGACTGCAGCGAGCTCATATCTGTGAGGTGTTTTTAAAGATTTATGTCTTCAGTAGGAACCAATGAGCCGCAGACAGGAAGTGGAGACGAGGCTGTTATTTAAGTGGCGCTCGTATACTGTAAAGACTGCCGCTGAGAGCTTTGAGCGTGCTTTGTTTTGTGAGTTCTGGTCAGTTTTTGCATTGAGATGCATCCTGTTGACGGCAGCGTGAACACGTGAAAGCACAGTTTTATTCGTCTCTTTGGCATCTGGTGTAGAAAATACCTCAACACTCAGACGTTCAGTGCAGCATTTGAGGGGCGACTCCATTAATATTGCAATTGTCTAATGTTTCTTCTTTGGTTTTAATCGAGTCGGGAAGATTAATCTGATGGTGTCACAGTGACGTCATCGCGGTTATCTCAACCTGGGCTTGTTTTGAAATTTGAAGTATCGAGCAGCTGAGGAATCATCTCTGAAACAGCAGCTGATGAAAGCAGAGCAGCACAGCTCCAACAGGACGGACGCCGAGGCCTTTTCACTGCTGCTGTCTGCTGCGACCGCTGCATCTCAGCCTTTTCACTGGAGTCAGTGGGAGTGTGTGCGTCCCACATCGAATCACGCAGGGTGTGAATTTTGGAAGTGTGACTGATTAGAAAACATCATAATTGCATTGCATTTCCCGCTGAGATTCTCTATTTTGTTACACTTCATTCCCCATTCAATGCACAGTCTAGACCAGACTAATTGAGTGTCTATGGTGTTGATTCAGACTATTAACCATCTGTGCCTCTTCCTCTCTCTCTCTCTGCCTCTCCTCATCCCTCTCTCCTCCCCGTCTCTGCAGGAGTTCGGAGGACTAGTAGGATGCTGAGTATCATTCCTCCTCGCAACTGTTCTCCACCCTGCTCTCCATGACCTGAGAGCGCCACCACAGCGGGAGGAAAGAAATACCAGAGAGAGAGCGAGAGGAAGAGGAAGAGGAGGGCAGAAGGCCAGGGAAGGAAGGAAGGAAGGAAGGAAGGAAGGAACACTCTTTTTTTTGTTGTTATTGTTTGTTTTCCCTTTCTGAAATGGCGGCGACGGAGGCCAATGCGGCGCCGGTGGTCCAGGAAGACGGGAAAACCCCCGAGAGCAAGCCGACGGAGGCAGAGCAACCGGCTAAAAACGCCAACGCAAACTCAGAGACTGTCAACAGCGAGATTGTCGATAAAGATGGCACCGCTGTCAACAGTGAGGTTGTCGATAACAAAGAGACTGTGAATAATGACACAGCGGCGGCGGCAGGAGCTGAGGAGGGAGAAGCGGCGGCGAGCGAGGAGGCAGCACCTCCTCAGAGCTTGGAAAACGCCTCCTCCGCTGAGCCCAAGACCTCGTTCCTGGACTCCTTCCTCAACAAGAGCGGCCTGGGGAAGGTGATGGGAGGAAGGAAGAAGAAAGAGCAGAGCACAGCCGCTGGAGGGGAGGAGGGCGCAGCTGAAGGAGCAGAGAAAGAGGGGGAGAAGGGAGGCGAGGAGGGCGCAGCAGCCGAGGGAGGAGCAGAGGGAGGTGCAGAAGGAGAAGCAGCGATAGAGAAAGCTCCAGAAAATGGAGAGAAGGAGGAGGAGAAGAAAGGAGACAAGGGCAAACCTGCGGAGTCTAAATCCACAGTTCGAGATCTGATCCGGAAGCCGGTGGCGAGGATCTTCTCCCATCGCAGCACGGAGAAGAAGGACGGCGCCGGCACAGAGCCCCAGAAACAAGTAAAGGTTCGGTCCAAGTCCCTGGACCGGCTGGAGGATCCAGAAGCACTTAACACCACCATAGAGGAGGCAGGAGCAGCAGGAGCAGAGGGAGGCGCAGAGGGAGAACAGAAAGCCTCGTCCTCCTCAGCAGCTACCAAGCACATGAAGCGCTGGCACTCCTTCAAGAAGCTCATGGCTCAGAAGGCGCACAAAAAGAGTGGAGGAGGAGGAGAGGATGGCAAGGAGGACGGAGTGGATGGAGAAGGAGGCGGCGGAGACTCCTCCACGCTGGACTCCAAGGAGTCGGGACAGAAGAGGTGGAAGCTGAAACGCTCCTGGACCTTCCAGGGCCTGAAGAGGGACCCGTCCATGGTCGGCATCAGCGGGAAGACCAAGGGCTCCGACAAAGACTCTGCCGATAACGCCAAACCAGAGGAGGCGGCTGCAGCGGGAGGAGCTGAGGAAGGAGAGGAGGCCAAGGCGGAGGGGGGAGCAGAGGAGGCCAAGACGGAGGGAGGGGAGGAGAAGGAGAAAGCCGAGGGAGCCGAGGAGGAGAAGGCAGCATCTGCGGGAGGTGGGACGGTGACGCAACACGCCAACGAGATCTGGACCTCCTTCAAGAAGCGCGTCATCCCGAAGTCCAAACGCGCCAACACAGAGTGCGCCCCCAGCGGGGAGGAGGACGCCGGTGCAGCAGCCACCTCAGGTGAGAGGAGACACCTCCTGACAAATGAAACGCGAGACTGAACCTGCAGCAGGTTTGTCAAACGTACTTTAATCCAGAGTTTTATTTCACGCTGACAAACTGAACAGGAACAAAACCTCAGACGTGTCGTCAAGAAGGTTTCAAACGGCACGTTCTGGTTCAGTTCAACAGGGTTCAACGCGAACGCCGTTAAAGACAGCGTGTTCACTCTGTCTGTGTCTGTCCAGGGAGCGCCGACAGGAGTTAGCGCCTTGCTAACTCTGAGGGAGGTAATGTAATTGAACATCCTCCCAAATAAAATATTCAACATCTGATGTGAAATTCAAATCACACTGTAGCTTCAGTCAACAGTGGGGACTAAATTTAGCCGCCTGTCTGCCGCTGGCTGCATTAAGAACGTGGCCCAAAAACACAGAACCGTGGGCTCATTGAGTTTCACCCAAATATCTTTAAACAGAGCAGATTTTCGTTAAACTCAATCAACTTTCACCCAAATTCCTCCTGGAATGAATTCATCCTCAGCAGAGTTGTTGCAAAGAACATTTTTTCAAATTTCCTCCTTGAGTTTTGTAATATTGAGTTTTTAAATTAATTTTAGCTGCTGAGGAAAGCTGAGCCTCAAGCACTGAAGAGCTGCGACAAGGAGGCCCAAATGGAGCTAAACGTAGAGTAAATACTGGACTTTAATTCATCAGGTGGTCACAAATAATCTTCAAATCAGTTTAAGAAGGCAGCAATCTGTAAAATGATTGAAGCCAGCCTTAAATATAGTTATCTGAATCATTATGCTTTAATTTAATCCTTTGTAATCAATCATTCTGCAGGAGGAAGTGACGTTTCTCAGGGTTAGGGTTAGGGTTAACCCTTTCAATGAAAATCTCATTATTCATAAATAAGCTTCAACCCTGAACTCTGGTCTTCCCTCCAGGTGAGGAAGGAGCAGCAGAGGAGGGCAAAGACGGCAAGTCAGCCAAGGCCAAGCGCTCACATTTCGGCCGTGCAGTTTCCCTGAAGAACTTCATCATGCGAAAGGGCAAGTCCACCAGCGTGGACCTGGGTGAGGGCGCCAAGGAGGAGGAGGAGGCCACGGAGGGAGCAGAAGCAGCGGAGGAGGCAGGTGCCAACGACGAAGCTGCCGCAGCGGCCGAGGAGACCAATGACAAGGATGCAGCGGCGGGCGAGAAGACGGAGGCGGCGGAGAGCGGAGGGGAGTCGGCGGAGAAGACGCCGGCCGAAGCTCCGGTGACCAACGGGGAGAACGGCTGCACCAACGGCACGGCGGAGGAGCACGCCACACACAATCACCAGGAGGAGGAGGAGAAGACGACGGGGGGCAGCCCCGTGAAGAAGACCAAGGAGGCAGGAGCGAAAGACGAGGCCAACGCCAAGATCATCAATGCTACAGCGGCTGTGAACAGCGGTGAGTTAGAGCACGCTGAGCGGGACTCTGATGAGCCACCAAACAGCAAAGAAGGAGATACTAACGAGAGACGAGAAGCAGCAGCACTAACAAACCATAGCAGTAAACAGAGCGAAGGCCGCCGCCAGCACGCGCAGCTAGCGCTAACGGTTAGCAGGGTGGAGGAGGAGGAGGAGGAGGGAGGGGAGGCAGAGGCTCCACAGCGTGGTGCAGAGCCATGTGGGCAGGGAGAGAGGGAGGTGGAGCAAGATGAGGAGGAGGAGATGAGGAAGAGGGATCTACGAGATGCAGCGGTGGCTATCGTTCAGAACGTGATGTCAGCAGCAACTGACCAATTAGAGAGGGAGCTGTGCATCGACAACGGTCTAAACGGGTGTTACGACGCCGATGTGTGATCCTGATAACACACACACACACACACACACACACACACACACAGAATGACACAAACACACACCTAATGCAGGTTAATGCTTGCATGAATTTCACTGAATGTGCCAAACGTTATTAGCACCGCTAGCACACACTTAGCATGCAAACACACACGTTAACGGACGAGTTCGGCCTCTGGGGAAACGGATCATTTGCTTTATTTTAACGAGATCAAGATGGATCTCAGGTCTGTGTGGAGCCGGGCGCTGTTAGCCTAGCTTAGCATAAAGACTCCTGGCTCTGTCTGAATACACACACCAGCAGCTTTAACACTCACCGAGTTTCCAGTTAAAAGATTTCTGGACAAACGACAGATTAACCAGATATCAGTTACGATGACGGATTAACTTTTTAATCATTTTATCAAACAAAAATGACAAAAAAATCAGATTTGAACTCCTCAAAGGTGAAGGACTGATGGTTTCTTACATCTTAAAGAGCAAACAATTAGTTAATCCAGAAGATAAATACCAGATTAATCAATAATGAATATAATAGTTAGTCTGGGGCTGATTAATAAACTGCTGGCAGGTGTGTTTTTGGACTTCGGATGCAGCCAGGCTAGCAGATTCCCCCTGCTTCCAGTCTTTGTGCTAAGCTAGGCTAACCACACAAGACTTGCACAGACACACATGAAGCCGCTGTATATGCAGAAGCACACACACACACGCACACACACGCACACACGCGCGCGCAGGCATGCAGCTTCCCTGGGCGAGCGCATGTTGAATGCAGCAGTTCCTCCTGAGTCCCTTTAATCGTGGCGTCGTTGTTTAATAAGTGTTTGCTCACAAGTGAAAAATCAGCGAGTGTTTGACAGAAGAGAAACGAGGGATGAAGAGAAGAGAAGAGAAGAGAAGAGAAGAGAAGAGAAGAGAAGAGAAGAGAAGAGAAGAGAAGAGAAGAGAGAAGCGTCTCTTTCATTTCCTGACTGCTAATCCGTCATAATGTCGAGTTCATGCACAGAACGAATCATCCACCGGTGACGGGGACTGAGGCGGCGAGCGCGGGTTCCCAGGCAGCTACGGGTGGAGGCCGACTGTCCATGAACTCGTAAATACGAGACGCAGCCTGTCCCTGCAGTCCTTTAAGAGGACGTTTAGGGGTGATGATGTTTGATTTCAGCTTTTATTTTGGTCTGTTATGACCCACAGACATGACCGGATCGAGGAAATGCGATGATGGAGATGAAATTTTCCATCTCCTGACGTCTGAAGGTTTTTTATTCACCTGGAGGCAGTTTTTCTATCCCTGCGTACCGTTTCACACGTTCCCACCTGGGAGCCGCCGCTGGACACCGAGCATCAGGAGGTGAAGTGCCTGCGAACCAGAAGGTGCTCTGTTCTCGCCTCCATTATTTATCAGTCCCAGCCTCCTCTCCATTCACTGCAGCATGAGGCTCGGTGTCCAGCAGCCGCCTGCTTTGATCTCTCACAGCCGGCAGATGTTTGTAGAGAGCGTCGCGGCGGCGGCGGCGGCTGCTGCCTCGCGGTTTGCTGGAAGCCTCTTTGAAGCTCAAACTCTTTTGCTAGAATTGAACTCGGTTTAATGCCTCATGTTCGGCTTCTCTCTGAAAATAACATTTGACACAAGCACATCAGATGTCTACGCTCGCCACAGCCACATTCAGTGTTACGTTTTAGACGTGCGCTCTATGGATCCATAAACCTGGATCGCACCTGTGACGGCCGCATTCCCATCCTGTGGGATGCTAGCATGGGTACACTAGCACACAACGTCCAAGCAGCATCTGACAGCTGAAGCATGATTACAGTTTCAGTTGTGCGAGGGTTGAAAATGCTGCATGATGATTTCTGTTCAACGCTTTCTGACTTTGTACAGAAGAAGAGCACAAAAAGCTTCACTTACAGCTGGAACGACTGTGAAACCGGCGCCTCCTGCACGTTTTAACAGGATGACGTGCATTTAGCCAATTAGCGGTCAGACTGAAGGCGGCGCCGAGCTGCTCACCGTGAGACGTTATCACCATCACTACACTTCAAAAGAAAGAGAATCGATGTAAAACCTGAAGAACGTTCTGTCCATCAGATGTGCTGTTAGCTCCTGAGTGACTACGTTAACTGATTTTTAACTGATCTCAAACTTCCTGCGTTCCTGCTCCAGAGCGCCTGAAGCTTCATTCATTTTGGATGGAAATGATTTATTAACGAGGAAAGATTACATCCACTTCTGCACGTTTCCAGCCGATGCTGCCAGTCAGAAAGAATCACATAAAGCTTCAGTCACAATGAGGGAGGTCGTGTTTTAATTGGGCCGGGAAAGTCTTCCTCGTCGTCTTCCTCGTCATCTTCCTCGTCGTCTTCCTCGTCGTCTTCCTCGTCGTCTTCCTCGTCGTCTTCCACGCCAATGAAGCTGAATGAGCTCGAGCTGCAGCGACACCAAAATGATGATTATCTCAGGAAATTTTGTAAATGAACTCATCATGAAAAGCGATTCTGTGTTCAAAGGGAAGTGGAGTTCACTCGTTCTGAAACTCACGCGATCGCCAAACATTACGAGCAACGTTCCGTTTCCATGCACAGTCCGAGGACCAGAGAGAGCGTCTGATGAAGCTCGAGGTCCACGAGATGGTTAGTGTGAGCGGAGCACAAAGACCGCCAAAGGCTCGCAGACCCTCGACCTCCTCGACCCTCCGGCGGCGGCGCTGCAGAGGCAGCTCACCGCTCGCCGCTCGCTCTGACTAGCTGTAGCTCAGATAGTTAGCTCTGTGTTTGCTGTGCGAGAGAAAAGCTGGTTTAGCAGACATCAATAGAGTTGAGTCCATCAGCGGATTAGCGGCCAAAATCAAAGTGTTACGGAGCCTCTTCAACAAGCCAGATTAAGCAGCCTTCCCTCTCTCTGGGGGAAGCAGACAGAAAGACAGGACACAGACAGATGGACGGTCAGGGCGTTTGATTTCAGGGACAAAACCGTCCCCTTAAGGTCACGAGGAGGAGTCCAAACATACGAGAGAAGAAGAAGAGAAAACGCAGGTAGAGGACAAAGAGGGACAGACAGGCAGAGAGACAGACTGTACGTCTTCATGTGACGACGTCCTCCGTTATGATGTGACGTCACGTCTTCCTCATGAATCTGTTCTTGTTCTTGTTGTTGTTGTTTGCTTTGTGTACGTCCTTAACACAACAATAACGTAAACTAACCAACACTAGAGAGGCCAACATCTGTACTAAACCACTAAACACACATACGACACATGACTGTTTATTATTATTATTATTATTATTATTATTATTATTATTATTATTATTATTATTATTCTTTTCCAGGACCTATTTTTTAATACATTTTTTCAATCTCTTCTGTTATCATTTACCAGACAAAAAGGCGGGAAACGTGTGAGGCCACACAAAGAGGATTAGAACTGCCCGGGATTCGCTGAGCAAGGAGCTCTGAGCCCCGCCTCCCCTAACTCCTCCTCCTTCCTCCCCCTCCTGCTCCTCCTCCTCCTCCTCTCTCCCTTCATCCCGCCTCCTTCCTCCCGAATAAACGGAGTAATCACGTGTGAACAGGTCACCACGGTGAGAGAGAGAGAGAGAGAAAGATGCAATTCATGTAGATGAGAAGTGAGAAATAATAATCACTCAGAAAGCAATAATTCAAGCCCTTCTTTTGGCCCCTCCCTCCATCCCTCCATCATCCCTCCATCCATCCCCTCCGTCCGACACATGCATACATACAAACATGTCCATCCAGTGTTTTTATTTTTCTTTGCTTGTCTGTGAGATTTTATATTGTCTACGAGAGAAAAGAAAAACGCAGAAATGTAAAAAATGAAAATCGAGACATTCCACCTCCTGATTTCCCGCCGTCCTGTTTTCTTTCCTCCTCGCCGAGCTACTTAACTGCGCTCTCTGTCTCTGCCGACTCCTGATTGGTGGATTTAAAGAACAAAAAAAGAAAAAAAAAGACTGTTAGTTTTATATTTACGGCCATTTTGGTTTGTAGTCCCCCCTCGACCCTTCGCCCCGTCCCCGTCCGTCCCAGTAGATATTGACAGTACAGCAGGACCACGTTGCTCCAGTATATAAACTGCCCCGAGGACTGCCACTTCCCAGCGACACTGTACCGTCTTCAGCTCTGTGTGTTAATGTTTTTAGACTGTTATATTGTGTACATGAATAAAAAAGAAGAAACCATCTGATATTAAAGTCAAAATGTTTTTCTTTTTCTCTTCCTGTTTGGTTTGGATTCTCGTTTCTTTCTTGTTTGATTTTCTAAAAACACATCTCACTGTTACCGCAGTCTGACGATATGCTGTAATTAAAAAATAATAATAATAATGATGATGATGATGATGATGTTTTGTTGGTCCAAGTTTTCACATGTCCGCTAGCGAATTGTCAAGAAAAAATAGTACAATAAAGACTAAAATCTAACAACTAAACTGCAAGTCATTGTGGGGTTTTCTATTTTTATCTGGATGATTGAAGTGTGCTGTGGGTGGGGGGGGGGTGGGGGGGGGGGGGGGGGAGGGGCCGGGCGTCACGCCGGAAGCCCATTGGATGCTCATTAATCTGTGTATCGATAATCTCATCCCTTTACGTAATGGGCGGAATAATACGAGATTTCTTTGTATTAAAGCAGATCTGTGTCTCATCTGGCAGCAGGCTGCCTGAGGACAGGTGGACACGTCCACATGCCGGCCGCTGTCCCCTCACGCCGGCTCGGTCCCTTCAGAGAAGACTCTGAGGACCTCCAAAAAGTACCAGCTGAAGGTGGAACAAACCTCTGTGTGGCCAAAAGTATGTGGACGCTTCGCCTGCGTACTCTGTGTACTTTTACTCTTTGACTCCTTCACGGTTTGTTCAAATGAAAGACATCAGAATATTTAACACAGTGAATATAAATCAAATAAATGTTGGAAAACCCTTCAGGAGCTTCAGAAGAAATACTGAGATCCTTCACTGAAGTAAAAGTACTGAATTAAAAATGCAAAATGTACTTAAAAGTGGCTCCTTTCAGTGTTATATTATTACAGAAAATTTGATCATTGCAGTATTTTCTCTGACGACACATGGAAGAGCATTTTCATGTTGTACTTTGTCAATGTGGAGCTGATTTTACACACTTTGTGTACTACTGGGTACTGCTGATTAGTAGTAGAATCCTGCATCGTATTATTTTAGAATATCAGGTTTTCTTTTATGTAAAAGTACTTAAATGTAGTGTGTTAGAAGTAGAGAGCGGCACAGAATGGAAGTACTCAAGCAAAGTACACATATCACTGTACTCGAGTAAATGTACTTCGTTACTTTCCTTCACTGGAAACTGGAAACGCTGATTTTTCCTTCATGGTGGGAAAAGAAACACGGAGACAAAGACGTGTCCTCTGTCCACTCTGCTCCGTCTGTCCCTTCGCACTTGGTGATGAAAGAAGAGTTTTTCTTCTTCTGCATCTCTTTGGGAGGCTCGCTGTCCTCGTAGCAGCTGCGTGGGCTTCTTCTTCTTCTTCTTCTTCTTCTTCTTCTTCTTCTTCTCTGGAAGGTGTCGAATCGTTTGTTCTGCTTCGTTTCTGAATCTTCAGCAGCGTCTCTGCACTGTTCAGCACGAGCAGGTCGTTTCTGCTGAGGACGTCCGGTTCCTGCAACTTCCTGCGTTTTATGAACGAGCGTTTGAGCTCAGACGAGCAGATTCGCATCGTTACGAGTGAAGCGTCCCGTCAAAGTGTCCTCGAGCCAAACACGAGCTGCTCGTTCAGTGTGAGCACACCTGAAGGTGAGCTGCTGACACACCTTTAAAGGACACAGCACACGCAGGACACCTGAACGCATCGTGGAACAAGAATCTGATGTTTACGCAGCTCCAAGAAAAGAGAGGACGAACTCGCCTGTTTGAGTCCTTCTAACAGTTCAGCTGTGATTGTTTTTCAGATTGAAGTCTGAAAACCAAACTGGTTTCCCAGTTTAGCACGTGTGTGTGTGTGTGTGTGTGTGTGTGTGTGTGTGTGTGTGTGTTTCATGTGGGAGTTTTAAATGAAAAGATGTAAAAGTACTGATTCATATCCCATCTCACTGTTTCATCCTGTCCTTTTGTTTTGGGCAAACTTAGTCTAAACTTTTATAAAATGAAATTGTTTTGCAGACATCAGTCATCTGAGGACAGACAGAAGAAAACGGACGTGGATTTACGAGAAAAAATGAAGAGAAGCAAAAACACATGAACAAAGACGAATCAAACCGGAGCTGCTGCTGTCAGCGTCCTCAGAGGGTCCGCGGGCCACACGTTGAGACTCACAGCAGCAATAATAACACGTCTCACCGTCTGTGAAGAGCGCGGTGACGATAATTCCCTACTGTCGGTTGAAATCGGCAGCATACTGTCTTGCTGTCGGGCCAAATCTGTGGGATTATGTTATTACAGCCGTAATGCCAGAGTACAGTAGCTGCTACACACACACACACACACACACACACACACACACACACACACACACACACACACACACACACACACACTCTGAAGCAACCACAGGAAACCCGATGCTTTGTGGTTTAAAGATGCGTTCGCGGACAGAGCGCAGTCATGATCACGTCAGTTGTGACGGTGTGTCGGCACGTCCTTCCTCCTCCTCCTCTTCCTCACTGAACTGCAAACAGCTTTGAAGAGCAGATGGAGAACATGCCGGATGATGATGGTGTCTGAGTTGTCTTTAGATTTGTCTTTAATTGGGTTACAGCTCAGGTCACAGAGATGGAAAGAGGCAGAACAGATGGATTACATGTCAGGATTATAACGTAAAGACAGCAGCTGCTAAATATAGAGCACAGCGTCCACCCGCGAGCCGCACACCAGTCCTCTGTCTTCATGCTCAGATTACAGTCCATCAGTAGATTTACACACTCTGACTGAGGACAGACATTTAGGCTGCAGCTGCTATCATTAGATCAAATTAGCGTGTGCAGATGGAGGATTCGGGGTCAAGTTTGAAGACATTTTAGGCAGCGACGAGGTTTCGATTGAGAGCAGCTGCTAACGCTCAGTTCAGAGGCGTCCCTGAAGGCAGCACCGCTAGTGTCCTCTGGAGGCCGCAGCGGTCCCTGCAGCGTGACCCTGAGAGGACAGAAGCTGAGACATGCTGAGGACGTAGCCAGAAGGCTGCAGGTGGATGCAGGAAGGTGGAGCAGCATCCGTCACCTCCTCCAGGAACATCTGCAGCAATATCTCTGTAAACCACGGGTGCGTTTGATTCGTACGTTTCTGCAAACATTTATAGTTTGACCTTGTTGACCTTCGACCCCGAGAAGCTTCGCCACAGCTCGACGCCGCTGATGTCAAACAAACATGTTACAATGGCTAACCGCCTGCTAGCACACGTCAGCGCGTCCCATGATGCATCTGTACGTATGTTTCTGTGTGTTTGATTTCAGGCTCTACGTCTGTTTTTAGTTTATTTTTCCCAAAAGAAAAAAAAGAGCAGAAAAATGAAAGGAGTCTTTTTCTTTCCAGGATTTTTTTATTAACTTCTGACGTATTTACAAAGCAAACAGCTCGTCACATAACGGATCTTTCTGGACAAACAGCAAACAGACGCCGCTCCGCGACATGAGACACAGACGTCCACCACACGTCCTTCAAACTGATCGCTGAAGTATACAAAGGCTTTCAGATGAGACTCCTCCAGACTCCTGCCTCGTCCTCTGAGAGGACACAGTGAGGAGACGCTTCACCACCGTCTGAAGTCCAACAAACACTGCGTCCTCACACTGAGGCCGCGGCGTCGCTGTAACCAGCCAAGGCCTTCTCAAAGCGCCGCACGTCAATTCAACACCACACCCGGCTCTGCTGCGCCGGAGCAAAAATGAAGCACCACCCGCTGTCAAACACATCTGATCCAACCTGAATCTGACTTCACCTGTTCTGACGCAGGTCGTGTCTACGAGCGGAAACGAGTCGCAGTCTGCAGACGCTTTCCGTCAGAGCGAGACGCTGCTGCGGAGCGGATCGAGTGCTCGCGCGCACGCACGCACGCACGCACACACACACACAGCTGGCTGCTGCTGCGGAGCGGATCGAGTGCACGCACGCACGCACGCACGCACGCACGCACGCACGCACGCGCACACACACACACACACACACACACACACACACACACACAGCTGGCTGCTGCTGCGGAGCGGATCGAGTGCTTGCACACACACACACGCACGCACGCACACACACACACACACACACACACACACACACACACACACACACACACACACACACACAGCTGGCTGCTGCTGCGGAGCGGATCGAGTGCTTGCACACGCACGCACGCACGCACGCACGCACGCGCACACACACACACACACACACACACAGCTGGCTGCTGCTGCGGAGCGGATCGAATGCTTGGACACACGCGCACACACACACACACACACACACACACACACACGCACGCACGCACGCACAGCTGGCTGTGGCCAAAAACACTGCACACATGAGGCTGGACAGCAGCAATATGTGTGAGCCTGTGTGCGTGCGTGTGCGTGTGCGTGCGTGTGTGTGAGCTGCCATGCAAATTAAAAGAAGATGGACAAACACTTTGACTGACGGGCGAGCAATGAAGCATTGAATGGACACAGGACGTGGACATGAAGGCCAAAGGTCACGCTGGAGGAAGTGAGGGGGGGTTTCTGGGTACCAACACCTGGTCTGGCATCAGCCAATCACTGCGGCCGAGCAGCCAACTGCCATCGAGCTACGGCAGCTAGCATGACTAAAAAGAAAAGAACTGGTCAAAACTGAACTAGAATCCCTGATTTACCTGGCTGACCAGCCAATCAGAGAGCGTCTCCTCCGAGTCTGTCCAACACCTGACAACCTGCTGGGAGCGTCCGGCCCGTCAGCCTGATTCCAGATACTCTGACAGCCATGACAGAGACAGTGTGAGAGAGGACGAGAGAGGACACTCATCACCACGGACCTCCTGAAGACGCTGCGTCCATATTCTCTTTGTCTGCTGCTGTGTTCATGGCTGTGAAGACGAGTGTCCCTCTGGGACAAAGACGGCGAAGTCTAAAAGCAGGGCAGCGTTTCATCAGACGTCTTAAATCTGTTTTTGTTCCAAAACTAAAAGCAAATCAATAAAATCATTTTCAGGCGGTTTGAACTCTCAACCTGAGCGACGTCAGCACGTTTTAACGGCTCGAAGTGGAACGAAACCAGAAGCAGCTTCAGAGACGAACACAGAGAGGACGAGACGAGAAGAGACAGGCCGAGAGGAGCAAGAGCCAATCAGCAGGCAGGATTCAGTCTGCCAACGTAAACACACAAACGGCGACGAGGAGACGAGATCTGAAATCACGTTTCCACACGTGAACCTCGCCGGCATCAAACACGTCAAACATCCGAGTCTCTACGTAGAAATATAAATACAAACAGGCAGTAAAAATAAAAACGAGGCTCCGTGTCCTGAGGACAACGTCTGTCCCGCCGAGGACGACGTCTGTCCCACCATTTGCACAATCAGGCTCATGAAGCTCAGAAATCAGGGATCCAATCAGCAGACACTCGCTGCTCTGCGTCCCCTCCATCAGTCTGTCCTCAGGTGAGCGCGTCCTCCACTGTCCTCCTCTGTCCTCCTCTGTCTCTGCACCTCCCACACTCACATTAATCTGTCCAGAGTCCTGTTTCTCCTCCGTCCGCCCGTCCGTCCTCTTCTGCTTCACTCCATCTTGGACATCTCAAACTTGGTGGTCATGGTCTCCTGCAACAGAAAACACATCGATGAACCTTGAGCTCGTCCAGTGACGCCAAAACCTTCTCTCTGCTCGTCATTTAATCACTGAAGCTGATTTTAGTCTTTTCACACAAACAGCAGCAGGTCAAAGGTCAAACCCTGCCTCCTTTCTCACCTGCCAATCACAGCGTGACGTCGGCGTTGTTTGGGAGAGTTTTACAAACGGTCGGACGCAATGCGACGTCGGGAGAGGAGCTTTCGGAAGTCGCTCGACCGGAGGGCGTTTAGCTGCAGCACCGCTGACGGCCACTAGGTGCCGCTCCAGTCAAACAGTTCAGTCCCATTAACGCCTTTAAAGACAAGCGTACGGATCGAGCGACCCTGCCGTCCCTACTGCTCACTCCATCTTCCCCTCTTCTCTCCCTCCATCTTTGAGCAGCAGGAGACCGTTCACGGATGTAGCGGCGCCGTTAAGATGACTCCTTCCCTCCCTCCCTTCCTTCCTCTCTTCTTCCCTCCTTCCTCCCTCCCTCCTTCCCCTGCCCCCCCTTCCTCCCTTCCTTCCCTCCTCCCTCCCTCCCTTCCTCCCCTCCTCCTTCCCTTCCCTCCCTCCCTCCCTCCTTCCTTCCTCCCTTCCCTCCCTCCCTCCTTCCTCTCTTCCTTCCCTCCTCCCTCCCTCCTTCCTTCCTCCCTTCCCTCCCTCCCTCCTTCCTTCCTTCCTCCCTTCCCTCCCTCTCCTCCTCCTTCCCTTCCCTCCCTCCCTCCCTCCCTCCTTCCTTCCTTCCTCCCTCCCTCCTTCCTTCCTCCCTCCCTCCCTCCCTCCCTCCCTGCAGACAGACTTCAGAGGTCATCTCAGCTCATTACTTGTTGTCTCTGTGATGTTAAAGCCTCTCAGTGTTACACAGCAGCTTACATGAGAAACTGATTTTCTGTAAGAGGCACTCTGTTGATTGCTGATCACTTAAAAAGCTTCAGGATCAAAGAGTGAATAATCTGGAAATGGTCTGAAAACGACGGCGGTGGCGGAGAAACATGGCCGACGTGAGGCAGACGTCACGTGTCAGCTGACGAACAACCAGCGAGGTCTCATGTTTGTGTTTGTGTTCAAGGTGATCGCTAACGACTGCGCACGCACGCACGCACGCACGCACGCACGCACACACACACACACACACACACACACACACACGTCACTATCAAACTGCTCTGCTCGCCATGACAACAGAGAAGAGGATACACAACAGTGTGATGTAACCGTGGCAACAGCTATTCTGAGCGGCTGCCGCCCTCTGCTGCTCACAAGCACAACTACAACGTGTGTGTGTGTGTGTGTGTGTGTGTGTGTGCGCGTGTGTGTAACTGACTAAACAGTGATAAAAGCCTCGTCTGTGCGAATGCTGCAGGTTTGTCGACGGTTTTCCGCCATTTTTGTAGTTTCTGGCACCTGGTCGCTCCCTTCACATAAAGCCCCGCCCTCACCTGTCCACAGAGGACGTACCTCATCAGAGTCCAGCAGGGGCGGCAGGGCGCTGTGAGGACGAGAGACAAAGACCGTCAGATTCATCTGTAACACAGGCTGACAACCACGATGAAGGTGATGATGATGACGATGACTTACACATCCGCCATCGATGAAGGGATGTTCTCCTCCACCCATTTCAGATCTTCATCCTGGAAAATCAACAGAGTGCCGCTCAGCTGATCTATGACCAGATCAATAATATCGATAACGATAGCGTCCGTCTGCTCAAACTCTTCGTCGTCACTCACCACTTTGTTGGCTTTGGCCGTCCCGTTGGACTCGTTCTTCATGCCCCTCATCTTCATCCCCTCTGGAGCACGCAAACACAGAGATCAACATACATATTAATGATGACGATGATGATGATGATGAGAGGAAGGAAGGAAGAGAGGAGAGAGGAAGGAGGGACGGATGATGAGAGGAGAGAGGAAGGAAGGAAGGAAGGAAGAGAGGAATAAAGGAAGGAAGGAAGAGAGGAATAAAGGAAGGAGGGAAGGAAGAGAGGAATGAAGGAAGGAAGGAGAGAGGAAGAGAGGAGGTAAAAGAGGAAGATTTCTGACCGAAAGCCTCATTCATCATTGGCTCCTTCTCCTCTTCCTCACTTTCTTCATCCAGCAGAGGACTGAAGGCGTACCTGACAAAGAGACACAGAAATTGGTTTTACTCACGGTCAGACGGAGACCAAGTGTCCAAAAACTACCCGGACGTCCCCCCACCTCTGGTTATTGGCCGACGGTCGCCATAGGAACATGATGACCAATAGGATGATGGAGAACAAGAAACGCCAGAAGGCGTCATCGATCCACAGCTCCCTCCAGTCCTGCAGACACGCAGAAGACGTCTGTCAGGAAACCGCTATCGGACACAAACGAGGCTGAACCGCACGATGAAGAACGTGAAGACTTACAGACTCACACTTGGACATCCTGAAGGTCTTCGTGGTCCAGATGATGAAGATGACGGAGGCTGAAACACACAAACACGTACGAGCTTCAGACGCGAAACGTTTGAGCCGAGGTTAAACACAGGCGGCGAGCCTCGTACCTATGACGGCGAAGATGAGCGTGTTGGTGAAGTGTCTGTAGAGAGAGAGCTTCACCACGTTCCTCCTCAGCCTCAGCAGCTTCATCGTCTGAGCCAGGCTCACGAAGATGTGACGGCACGGTCAAGGAAGATGGATGCCGGCGGGAAGAAACACTGACAACTTAAGATCACCGCGAGCGCTACGACTCACGACTGTTAGCTTTGGTTAATTACACGAGACGAGCGTCGAGCGCAGAGACGCCCGGAGACACGAGGACACGAACAAAGCAGGAGAAGAGACAGAAAGAAACTACGGAAAAAGGAGGTGCAGGAGCGGATATCCACCAGCAGAGGGTAGAGTCGAGCACAGCCAGAGGGATAGCAGCCAGGAGAACTACATCATCTTCAGCCTGGAAGAGAGGAAGAGGAGGAGCAGAGAGGAGAGGGGAGGAGAGGAGGAGCAGAGGGGGGAGGAGAGGGAGGAGGAGGTGGCAGGAGACAGCGTGAAAGATATGACAGCGAGGATGAGGAGGAAGAGGAAGGAGGCAAGCGCAGGGAGAAAAGGGGAGAAAGAGGAAGGAGCAGGACAGCAGACATGGAGGACAACACTCAGGTCAATGAGCAGCTTCTGTTCACGTTTGTCTCACTCCACTGGTCGTCCCAGGCGGGCGGGGTTTACCCATCATTCAACAGTGTCAACCCGATTCAGTCTGATGAGGTGAGACCCACCGGACCAGTGGACACAAACAAGGACAACAAAGAGACAAACACCAAGAAGGTCCCTGAGTCATGTCCACAGAGCGAGACAGAGAGAGAGAGAGAGAGAGAGAGAGAGAGAGAGAGAGAGAGAGAGAGAGAGAGAGAGAGAGACATAGACAGACAGAGAGACAGCAGGCTCTTGTCTTTTACTGTCCTCTGGTGGCAGCAGGAGGACCTTCAGCAGCAGGTTGTTGCTTTTAGTCAAACTGTCTCACTGGCAACTTTTTCACATTGGACAAAACGCCCACTAACATCTGTTTTTTGTCTTCAGTGGGACAGACGTTGCTTCCTGTTTTCCGGTGCTTTCATGACACACCAGGAAAAAACGAAAACAGAAGCTCGTCTGCTGGAACGCTTACACACACACGAACAGGGTGTTAGTGAATCTCTTTACCTTCTGAGCTGATCACTGGTGTGGACATGAAGACACTGTGTGTGTGTGTGTGTGTGTGTGTGTGTGTGTGTGTGTGTGTGTGTGTGTGTGTGTGTGTGTGCGCACGCATGTTAAAGGATATCCACCAGACAACACAGGAGTCAGTGAAGGCCAGAACGATGTCACACAAAAATTTAGTGCTGCTGTTGTTGGTTCGATCCTAGAGAGAGAAACAAATTAGAAACACACTCACACTCACACACACACACACACACACACACACACACACACACACACACACACACACACACACACACACACACACACACACACACACACACGCTGTGTCACTCACAGTGTTGACTCGGAGGCTCCCCTCGATGATGGAGAACATCAAGTAGAGCAGACCGACACCGACGACTCTGTGGAGCAACGCACCAAGTCTGGGCCTGGAGGACAGACAGGAGACAGGCAGAGACAGACAGAGACAAGGACAGAGACAGAGGAGGTCCGTGTTAAACGGAAGGTCACGGGCTGGATTAAACGTACCAGGCAGCCGTCAGAAGCAGACTTACTTGACGATGCCGTATCCCAGACTGGCGATGATCACCAGCACCCGAGCCAGAGTCCTCTTCACGGCAGAGAGCACCTCAGCGAACACCACCGCCCCCTGGACTGCAGGAGGACGTCATTACACCTTCTGAGCGTCAAACAGCGCCAACAGCCACCTGAGCCTTCACCTACCTGACAGGCCGTCGTATCTGATGCTCTGGAACTCGGCGTAGTACACGGCCTTCTCCAGCATGCCCAGGAAGATGACCCCCCCGATCCAGAACTGGATCCTGAGCAGGTCCCTCCAGTAACAGGCCGACAGGACCAACCACAAGACGGCCAGCAGCACGTAGACGATGCACATCACCATGTAGAACTGCAGGCGAGCGAAGAGGAGGAGGAGGATGAAGGATCTCACAGCTCTGACAGGGTGCGAGTGTGTGCGTGTGTGTGCGTGCGTGTGTGTGCGTGTGTGCGCTCTCACCACCATCAGAGGCCACTCAGAGGCTGATATGTAGTCGCGAGGACCCTTCATGCTGACCTGCACTGCAAACACAAACAGAGCTCACATGAGTGGACACACCTGCACTGTCGGCACTATGTGACATAAAATGCTGTTTGTGTGTGTGTGTGTGTGTGTGTGTGTGTGTGTGTGTGTGTGTATGTGTGTGTGTGTGTGTGTGTGTGTGCGTGTGACTGACGCTGCAGGCTCCAGGGGGCAGGCTGGCTGAGGGGGTCGGGGGCCCGGCTCTTGTCTTTGACCTCTCTGATGTTCAGGATGAACATGTAGGGTCCGTCCTCCCAGCTCTCGGCCACGGCGTCGAAGTGAGGATGAGTCGCCGCCTGCAGACCACACGCAGACATTCAGACACACGAAACAAACGTCCACTCACGCCAGGCGGTGGTGGGACTCAAACCGGCGTCTCTTCAGCCGGCTGAGACCAACGTTTGAACTCACCTTCTTAGGAGGAGGAGCAGCTTTTCCCGTCTCCGCCGGCGCTCCTTCCTTCTGCTTCAGAGAACAAGAACATCGAATCAAACACTCAGTAAAGTGACGCTCAGACTTCTAAAGGACGACGAGACGAAGAGTTCTGGACGTTCTGCTCCTCTTTCTACTCAAACGTTACACGTTCTACAACACGTTCTGCAGCACAGATCAAGACGCGTTCAAGGACTCTTCATGCTGTCCGTTCTCTGCAGCCTCTTTGTAACTGTTCATGTGTTCTCAGGTTCTACAGGTGTGTCTGCAGGTACCTTCAGCTTTGCTTTCCTACCTGTTTTACGTTCTGCTGGTCGAGGGAGGAGGGGGTGCTCACCTTCGGCTCCGGAGGCGCCGGCTCTCCCCGCCTCCTCCTGCCTGGAGTCTTGACTGTGGTTGGCTGGAGGACAAACAGATTTGAGACAACAAATAAAACCCCGAAGATGATGAGTGACCAGCTGCTGCGTCTACTTCCTGTTCTCACTGCAGCAGATCGACGAGGTTCGATCTAAACAATCAGACAGTTTCAAGATGGTCGCTAAAGATGACATCACTTCCATGTTTTACCCTGTGAGATGTTTGCGTGACCTTTGACCTCTGAAGCAGGAAGTGACTCTCACCTGCTGCGGGGGCAGTTCTGTCAGCCGTGTTCTCATCTCAAAGTCGTCCAGGCCGAACTGTGTCGCAAAACAAACACACCCGCTTCAGAACACAGTCACACACACACACTGCTTACTGATCATCAGTCACTGTGTGTGTGTGTGTGTGTGTGTGTGTGTGTGTGTGTGTGTGTGTGTGTGTGTGACCGTGTCGGGCTGGCAGGTGACGGCAGGATACTGATGGAAAACGTAGAATCCACTTCCTCCTCCTGCTCTGACCTTCGTTGACCTGAAGTACTCTTCTGCCTTTTTCTCCTAGACACCAACAAACAAACAAACAAACAATGTGAGGACGAGGCGGACGGCTCAGATCAATAACGGCGATCAAACGACGATCACAGGATTCATGAAGCGTGTTTGATGTTGGCTGACTCACGTCCAGGTTGAAGACTTCATCGTAGCAGTGCGAGTTCCTCAGGTACCAGGACACGTTGAGCTGGACGGGGGAGGAGGCGTTACAGGTCTCCGTCACCACTGCCACACACACACGCATGCATGCATGCACGCACACACACACAGAGCAGATTAATGACAGGACTTCTTCTTCTTCTCGTCTCGTCAGATCAAACGTGGTCGCGATGAGTTCAGGCTCACTTACGTTTGAGGTGGATGAAGCTGCTGTTGAACAGAGTTTTGGCGAAGTAGAAGAAGTTCTGCTGCTTCACGGTTTCCTGGAACAAACAAACAGTCGATGAAACTGAAACTCAATGAGCATGTTTCTGTTTCTGGTCTTCCTCTGTGGGAGGAAGCCGGAGTGCCCGGAGAGAACCCACGCATGCACGGGAAGAACATGCAAACTTCACACAGAAAGGCCCGACCCGGGAATCGAACCTGCGACCTTCTTGCTGTGAGGCACGCGCACTACCTGCTGCGCCACCGTGCAGCCCATGATCATCAATAACGTTATTATTGATTATCATCAATAACACTCACTGCTCATACGCATTTAGCACTAATGTTAACATGAAACAGAGATAATTAAGAGACTAATTGGTGAGTTTCTCTCAGTGTTAATGAGATGGAACATCAGCTCTCAGGTGAACGAACATCTGTGTGGAAGATCGTCGCTGATAAAACCCGCAGAACTGGTTTCCCGGTAAGATTAGCTCATGCTAGCTAACGTTAGCTAACGCTGCTGACATGTTTCAGACCGCCTGAACCTTCCGGACCACAAGGAAACCAAACCGGAGCTCCTTCCGTTCGTCTCGAGCCTGTTTTCTATCCGAGTGTCAGCTAACGCGGAAAGATCCGGCGCTGACGTCTGCGTATCAGCGCGCCGCTGAAGTCCAGAAACTCACACTGTCGACGTTCAGGATCCATTTTCCCGGTTCGGACACAGCACCGACCGGCCCACTGAGAGCCGCCAGCGCCAGCAGCAGCAGCGCAGAGGACCAGAGGACCGGCCCGGTCCGACCTGGATCTTTGGAACTCGCCATTTGCGCCAGAAGGAAGAAGAAACCAGCAGCAGCAAGGCATCTGCGACAACTCACAACAAGCTGGACACTTCCTGGTTCCGGCTGACGTGACAGGAGATGTGCGATGCTTTCAGAGGCCGTGGGAAGTTTGAAGACAATTTCTAAACGTGTGGTTTTCTATTTAAAAAAAAAACACAACAAATATCTGTAGCATTCGTATTGAAGCGTGTGGAGTCATATGAGCACCAGAAAATAGTTAATATGATAATTTAATTTCTGTTTATTCATTACTAATGACTTCAGTTTGGGCACTTTGATGTATTTTGAAGGGCAGTCACCGGTAAATATTATTAGTACATTAGTATACTACGGCTATCCCGACGCATATCATTGTAGTTTGTCATTGTGACCACGAGGGGGCACCCTTTCAGCTCAGCGTGTTGAACTAATGTTAGCCGCTATGTGTATTATTTTATCTTTAAATTGACTTCAGTTTTTCTTCTTAATGCTCTTTATATCGTTTGTTAAACACTTTGCCATGTGTACTATAAATAAACTTGCTTTGCCTTTTACTCAGAAACTGCAGAGGAGGAAACAACGTTTTTAAGGTAAGACAATTAGTACTTTTATTTAACGCCACTTCCTGTTTGTGGCTGCTCAACACAAATGTACCCGCAGGGCTTCGGTGTTCATTTTGCTCATGTTCAGCTTCAGAGGTGGACTTGGTGACAGCTGACTGTGGAGGTACATGGCGCGAACGGAATGTGTAGCATCGTCACCTGTAGCTAAACGGTGTGTTTTAAAGGCGAACCGCAGCGTCGTGCTAACTTTACTTTTTATATTAACGGTAATTGAATGGGTTGGCTGCTGTGGTCTTAAACCGTGATGCCTGCCCGTCGACACCTAATTTGTCCTGTAAAACTGTCTGTTTCTATAATTTAATCAATTGCACGTGACAAGCTAGCTAGCCGCTAAATACAACTTGTTAGTAGGCTTATTTTGAAAGTGTTGACCGGAAGTTCTACCGTGCTGTGCCCACCAAAAAAGTTAGTGGGAGGTGTCGATGTTATGGTCGCCAGTGGATGCTATCACCTTTGTTGAGTGCACTGATTGTATTTTCATTTCAGTTGAAACCGGAAATTGAAGTGCATTAATTGATATGATGAAAAAAAAACAACAACAACAAAAAAAAGGATATGGATATTAATAAGAATGAGTGTAATTTCTGATCATAAAAACTAATATAACCTGGACACAGACGTCAGAGGATCTGTGTGGCTGCAACATGAATGGAAGTCAATGCGCTTGCTCCCTTCAACACACAACTCCCACAGCAGTAAAGTTTAGGCTCATATCTGAATATTTTGTGTTTTTAATCCACATTTTTTTTGTCAGTTTAGGTCAATTTCAACCAAAAGCTGAAACAGTTAGTCGATCAGTTGATGAGTCAATCAACAGAAGAGTGAGCAGCAACAAGCTTGTTAATCTATTGATTAAGTCGTTAAACAGTCACGTGACCCAGTTCTACCAAACCTAAACTACATGTTGTAACTGAATTTTAAAGTTATTCTGTATTCAGAGATTTAATGTTTTTGTTTCTTTCTTTTTTTTTTTTACTCTTTCTTATAAAAGTCATGACTGTTGTTGCAGTAAATGTAGTATCAACAGATAGAAGTACACACTGTGGGTACAAATGATGACAAATTACTTTTAACAGCTTTTTATATCACAATCTTCAAATGTGATTGATCTTAGTTTTTTAACAACAGCAAAAAAGAACAAATAGAAAAATCAACAGTTATTATCTGAGTTGAGGTTGGAACGTCTGAGTTTCCTACTGACCCTGAATGCACCATAAACTGTGTTTATTGTCTGTCTTCTCCACCTCAGGAATCTGAGGACTTTAGGACCTGGAGCGGTGTGTGTGTGTGTGTGTGTGTGTTGTGTGTGTGTGTGTGTGTGTGTGTGTGTGTGTGTGTGTGTGTGTGTGTGTGTGTGTGTGTGTGTGTGTGTGTGTGTGTGTGTGTGTGTGTGTGTGTTGGGCGGGGTGGATGATGCATTGAGAAAGAAGCTGTTTTCTTTGCTCTGCTGGTTTTTTGGCCTCTGGATGTGGGAGGGGTGGTTCTGCCCTCCTCCCTGAATATCTGCCTCTCTCTCTCTCTCTCTCAGTCTGTCAGTGTGTCTTTAGCTCTCTCGCCCCTCCCTGTCAGTCTGTCCTGTCACTCCTCAGCAGAAGCCAAAGTCTCGGTAAGTAGCACAAAAGCTGTTTTTACGTGTGTTTCGACTTTAAATGCAGCTCAGAGCTGTCAGGTGTGTGTGTGTGTGTTCTGGTTTTAGGAAGTGTGTGTATTGTATGCTGTTTTTGTCCTGTGTGTGTGTGTGCGTGTGTGTGCTGAAACCTGACACTGGTGTTGAGGGTTTGTAGTTGTTCAGTCTACAGTGATGGAAAAGTGCAGAAGAAGAATAAATAAAGCCGCCATGCGTCAACATTTATTCGACTTGAAGCAAACAGAGCTGAAGTGTTTCAGTGAGTCAGTGAAAGAACTGAACTGTGATCAGTTTCAGACGCGTTAAAGGTGCGTAGACTGCAGGAAGCGCTGACATCCTGTGTTTAAGTCAAAGTACTGCACTGTACACAAACCGTGGTTTTCAAAGTAAAAGTATTGAGCGTCAGTGATGGACAGGCGGGACGTGATGAGACGAACCGATTACAGCTCAAACTGATGCTAACTATTGATCGATTGATTATTTAAGTCATTCAAATGTTTGATCGTTTTCAAATGTGAGTCATAAATGTCATATTTTAGGCCACAACGAGACGTTTGATGACAGAATGTGTTGATGGACGGTTTCACAGAACGATCAATGAATCGACTTATTGATAAGAAATCAGAGTAATCAATAGTGAGTCTTTAGTCTAAGAGTGTCTTTGTGTGAACTCTGATCCTGCAAAGTGACTGTGGTCAAAGTACACCAGGTGGTGAAGTGGTATGAAGTATGGATGCATACTTCAAGTAAATGTACTTTAACTGTGTACTTCTGTGACTCGTTCTGTGTTTTTACTTCCTGTTCGTTCACCGTCGTGTGTTCTTCGTCAGACAGGTGGAAAAATGTTTTCGGTGAACTCTTTCATCAAAGGCATCATTAATGTCGTGAGGTGAGCGCACTCAGGTGGATGGAGCTAGGCTAACAGTTTCCCTCCGCTTCCAGTCTTTGTGCTAAGCTAGGCTAACTGTGCTGTGCGCCTGACTCTGACTCTGTTTTCTCCTCCCGCAGCAACATCGACCCCGCTCAGTTCCTTCCTTCAGACCCGGTAAGTCCTGATGTCAGGAAGCTGTCAAACCTGATGAAGCAGCTCCTCCTCCTCCTCCTCATGCATCCTCTCCTGTCTGCATTATCTGTCAGGCCACAGATCATATGTTGGATTATATGTGGACTCAGTTAGAAACAGAACGACCCCAGACCTGATTCTTAATCCAGAATCGGGTCCGAGGTCCGATCTTAGTCCCCAGTCGGGTCCCAGGACCCGAGACGGGTCCCGAGTCCTTAACTGTGAACTGAACTTTGATTCATCTTCATCTCTGTGACTGAACTGATTGTAATTTCAGAAGCAAACAAACAATGAATGTCAACACTCTGAGGAATGTGTGTGATCTAACAGTAGCTCTTTGTGTGTGTGTGTGTGTGTGTGTGTGTGTGTGCGTGCGTGTGTGTGTGTGTGTGCGTGCGCGTGTGTGTGTGCGTGTGTGTGCGTGCGTGCGTGTGTGTGCGTGCGTGTGTGTGTGTGTGTGCGTGCGTGCAGCCTCCCCCTCGCAGACCTCTGAACTTCGCCGAGGCTCACGAGAGCGATGAGGAGAAGCAGTTTCGGAGGGTTTTCAAACAGCTGGCTGGAGATGTGAGTCCATAACATTCAGTTTGATCCAGTTTGATCCAGTTTGATCCAGTTTGATCCAGTTTGACCTGCTGTCTGAGTTTTAGGTGACTTTGAGCATTTCATTGGTCGATCAGGTGTGTTTCTGCCAGGCTCTGCTGCTGGTTCACAGTCTGAGGGTCACATGACTGCAGGCCTCTCAGCCAATCACACACGAGTGTGCAGACAGTGTGTTGTCTTGTTTACGTCTGCAGTCTGTTTGGGGTTGGTCTCCTCACCCTAACCCTGCGGAGGCGGCAGCCATGTTTTTGTTTGTCAGCAGGGCGAGAGAAAAACACATCATGTGACTGATTGTCCTCTAACTAAAGTGTGTGTAGTAAAGTCAGAGACATCCAGGAGACATGCTCCAGCTTCAAGAGGACAAGCAGGAATGTGGACCGTGGTGGACCGTGGTGGACCATGGTGGACCGGCGGTGCACGTCTCTGCTCTACGCTTCCTGTTCTGGACTTGTGGCTGTCTTCAGCTCTCCTGTCCGTCTCTCTTTAACCTGAGGGACAGTTAGCGTTTGCTCCACCTGAGCTTCAGGTGTCCTCAGCGACGTTACAGAAACATTCACCTGGTTGGTCACAGGTGCTTTGGTCTGATGTGGTTTTTAAAAGTCCGTCTTTCTCTCTGTTCACCTGACTCCTGTCACACCTGTCCACCTGCTGTCGGCCGCATTCCAAACTCCACCCTCCACTGTCCCGTCCCCTCTGTCTTTCTCTGGTTGGTTGTCAGACGGGACGAGTTCTGCAGCTTCACACCTTCAGTCAGCCATCTTGAACTCGTTTCATTGTTCAGTGTCTAGTCCATCATCACTGGTCGGATGTTAACCAGCGTATCTGTTTCATTTACATGGTTGTTTTGCATGTGCGTCATGAGGCATGCTGGGACTGTGAGGGTGGAGGAGGAGGAGGAGGTGGAGGAGAAACTGACTTTGTTTATCAGCTGGAGTTTAAATGTTGAATAAACTGTGTCAGACCAACGTGTGGAAACAGCAGAGTCGACTTCAGGGTGTGTGAGACGCTGCATTCCTGCCATTGTCTGTCAGGGAGGGGTGTGTGTGTGTGTGTGTGTGTGTGTGTGTGTGTGTGTGTGTGTGTGTGTGTGTGTGTGTGTGTGTGTGTGTGTGTGTGTGTGTGTGTGTGTGTGTGTGTGTGTGTGTGTGCGGTTGTCTGACTCATCAGAGGGGCGTGTGCACCAGTTAGACCAGTTAGCTGGCAGTGGGTGGATTTCCTCAGTCAACAGCAGTAATAGGGCTGAAGATGAGGAGGATGAAGATGTTCTGTAGTAGTGTTTCTGTCACCCACCTGGCTGTGTCGCAGGTGGGCGGGGTCAGGTGGGCAGGAAAGGCGGAGTCTGCCGTTAACTGCTTGTGTGTCGCTGACGTGAAATCGCTCATGACGTAACATAATGTAAAAACATCAACAGCAATAAGTTTCACTGGTTGAAGTTAAAGGCGGGGGGGGGCGAGGGGGTGTCACATGGTCAGCACGGCGTAGCTTCACTCTGTTTTAGCAACAGTCTGCATGTTTCTGCGGTTTGTTTCTCAGCAGTGAGTCAGAAACTGGAAAATGATTAAAGGAAATAAAAGGAAACAGTTCGGTTTGAGTCACTTCAGCTGTGACTCACTGAGTGTTTGAGGGGCTTCCTCTGCGAGACACACAACCTGTGTGTGTGTGTGTGTGTGTGTGTGTGTGTGTGTGTGTGTGTGTGTGTGTGTGTGTGTGTGTGTGTGTGTGTGTGTGTGTGTGTGTGTGTTCACAGGACATGGAGGTCAGCCCCAATGAGCTGATGAACATCCTCAACAAAATCCTCAGCAAACGTGAGTCTGCTTCACTTCCTGCACAGAGTCGACCTTCACGCTAACGTTTCTCTTCTTCTCACGTTTCAATATTTGGTTCTAATCAGCTTGACTGAACTCGACGTTGTCGTTTCAGACTCAGGCCTGAGGACCGACGGCTTCAGCATCGAGTCCTGCAGGAGCATGGTGGCTGTCATGGACGTATCCTGCCACACAGCGTGATGCTAACACCGTACATGCTACTAACACCGTACATGATGCTAACACTGTATATGCTGCTAACAACAAATATGATGCTAACACCGTACATGCTACTAACACCGTACATGATGCTAACACCGTACATGATGCTAACACTGTATATGCTGCTAACAACAAATATGATGCTAACACAGTACATGCTGCTAACACCATAAATGCTGCTTACCAAGTACATGGTGTTAACACTGCAAATGTTGCTAACACTATACATGCTGCTAAAACAGTACATGCTGCTAACACCGTATATGCTGCTAACACCGTACATGATGCTAACACAGTATATGATGCTAACACAGTATATGATGCTAACACCGTATATGCTGCTAACGATGTACATGATGCTAACAATGTACATGATGCTAACACCGTACATGATGCTAACATAGTACATGCTGCTAAGACCGTGCATGATGCTAACACACTATATGTTGCTAACACCGTACATGCTGCTGACACAGTACATGCTGCTAAGACCGTGCATGATGCTAACACAGTATATGATGCTAACACCGTATATGCTGCTAACGATGTACATGATGCTAACAACGTACATGATGCTAATGCAGTACATGATGCTAACACCGTATATGCTGCTAACACAGTACATGATGTTTGCTGTTTACTGAGTTCGACCTTTGACCCGGTTGCCTTCAGAGTGACAGCACTGGGAAACTGGGCTTCCACGAGTTCAAATACCTCTGGAACAACATCAAGAGATGGCAGGTGAGCTCAGTGTCTCCAGAGGACAGCTGTCCATCAGTCAGATCTCTGAGACACATGAAAAAATGATTGTTTGTTTGTTTGTCTGCGTCCTCTATCTCATGTTTACGGTTGTGTATCGTCTGCAGGGCGTCTACTTGTCCCATGTTGCCGATGGTTCAGGTGTGATCTCCTCTAGAGAGCTGCCCAAAGCCTTCAAGGTCTCAGGTGTGTGTGCTGCATGTGTTCCTCACGCTGTGGGACAAACTGCGTGTCCTCATAATGTCAATCAGTATGTTTTAGGATGAAGATGGAGGTCAAGTGTGGGCTGGCTGAGTGTAAGTCTGTGTGGTAAGTCATGTTTACACGAGTGTGTGTGTGCGTGTGTGTGTGTGTGCGTGCGTGCGTGTGTGCGTGTGCGCAGGTTTCCCTCTGAACGACCAGCTCTACAAGCTGATTATCCGTCGCTATAGCGATGAGCACGGCGACATGGACTTTGACAATTACATCGGCTGCCTGGTGCGACTGGACGCCATGTGCAGTGAGTGTCTCCTCCTTCATCCTCACCCTCACTGACGCTATCTCAGATTTCACCCTTAAATTCTCGCTTCCTTCGATTCTTTCTTGCTCAGTATGTCACTTTTGTTTCTACGGGAGCCTCACTGGGTCAAACTGATCATTTGTGCACGTTTCATTGATCTCCTGAGGCTCCAAAACGATTCAGAGTAAAGTTGTGATTGTTCAGCTGTGAAGTTCTGAAAGACGACGGGAATCACTGCCGGCTTGTTTAAATATTAATATGAATGTACTGATTGGTGTGTGTGTGTGTGTGTGTGTGTGTGTGTGTGTGTGTGTGTGTGTGTGTGTTCTGCAGGAGCCTTTAAGACTCTGGATAAGGACAACAGCGGCTCCATCGAGCTCGACATCAAGGAGGTAAAACAGTTTCCATCATGATAACAGCCCCCCCCACCCCCTTTTTATCCACTGATGAGTGAAAGCAGCAGGTGAAATGTTGACGTGCAGAGACACTGAGACGCTGTCTGTCTGTCCCTTCTGTCCCTCAGTGGCTTCAGCTGACCATGTACTCGTGAAGCGGCGGTGGGACGCTGCTGCTCCGCGACGGACGCGTCCTCTCCTGGTTCATCTCGTCCCCGCTCCCCCTCTTTCCACTCGTGTGTGCTAACAGATGTGCAAAAGCGTTTGAAACCCCCGCCGTCTCCATGGTAACAGGACGAAAATGGCCAAAGAGTAGAGCTAAAGTCAAGAGAGAAAACTGGGACCAAAGTCGAGCTGTTGCACTGTCCTGCTGCTGCCAGGCGGCGGCGCTACAACATCCCATCCCACAGATGTTTTCTGTTTTGGGGCAAATTTGAGAAGTTCTTGATTTTTATTAGGCTGAAACTTTATGAAACTGAGTGTTTAAGAGAATAAAGAGACAACTGACATTCAAGTGTTGTTTGCTGTTTATTTTAACAATGAAAGAAAAGAGTTCAGGCGACCGTCTGGACCACGTCTGCTTCAGAAGACAAGAATACGGGACAGGAGGTGTCCAAATGTGTGACTGACTGGTTTTATTTCCTGTCCTTTAAAGTAGATTAAAGGGGCACGAATAACAGGGACAGATCAGAAGACATCATCAACAAAAGAGACAGAACAAAATGTCCATCAGATTCAGGACTGAACAGAAATCTGTTAAAAGTCAAATAAAATTTCACGTGAGATCAAATCTCTCAATGTGTTTACACACGCAAACACCTCAGTCCTGTGAGGACATCCATGTATCTGACAAGAGGACGTTTGATTGGCAGAGATGTGCGTTTGGTGTCGGGCGGGGCGGGGCCGCTGTGGAGGAGAGGGGCGGTGCAGAGAGCAGAGGGAGTCGGAGATGCTGAGGAGACAACAGGTCTGATGCGCGGACTGAGGACGGTTTGATCCGGAGAATCTGGACTCAGAGAGTCTGAAGAGGAGCCGATGAAAGGTAGGAAGGCGGTTTTCAGCTTCATTACGAACAGATGAGCAAACTTTATTCACATTAAAGAAACTGTCCGCGTGCGCGCGATTCACCTCAAGTCAACGCAAGTTTGATGAAAACAGCGACGCGTTGAAACAGTTTAACGATTATTAATAAGAGTTTGCTTCATTTGTTCAGACTCAGAGCTCAAACTCTGCAGCCATCAAAGACACAGTGAGTTCAGAGAAGTTAAATTACCAACGAGCAGAAATGAAGGTGAATGATGGACGAGCCGCTCTGAACGTGTCTGTCCTCTTTTGTCTCCGCGCAAACAGAGAGAACAGAGCGTGTTTGACAGCAGGTGGACACATCTGTCCTCCAGCTGCATGCATGTACACAGGGGGTGTGTGTGTGTGTGTGTGTGTGTGTGTGTGTGTGTGTGTGTGTGTGTGTGTGTGTGTGTGTCTTTTTAAAGATCAGCACTACCTGATTCATCATCATCATCATCATCATCATCATCATCTTTAAATTCAGTGTCTGCACGTTTGAAGTTCAGAAGCAGAATACTTAGATAGTGAAGTGCAGAACATGCAGTAAAAGTACCTTCAGTACTCTGTGACACCTGTGGGTCAGAGTGCAGGTGTGGTGAACAGGTGTGTCAGCGTGCAGCAGGTGGCAGAAGGACTCACCGTCCTCTTCACAAACCTCTGAGGCTCAGTCTCTGCTGAGGAGACACACGAGCCGCCGGGGACGTTAGATTTTCAGTTTCTTGGCGTATTCGTTTGCTAATTGGTCAAACGTTCGTACCTCAGCTGAGTCGACCTTCTCTGCGAACCTCCTGATTGGTTGATGCTGGATTTGTGTCAAACACGGTCAGGAAATGCCGTTTTCAGCTGCTGAGGAGTCTGTTCCTGACTCACTGATCCTCTGTGTTGCTTCAGCCTCGCTCCTGTCTTTTGTGGCGGGACTTTGATGCTTGAGTAGAAACACTTTGGATTTTCGCAGATTGTTTCACAAACACGTCAGAGATCGTAAAAATGTGCAGGTCAAAGGTAAAGCTTCAGTTTTTACCCGCAAACATGGAGCACAGCGTGCTAACAGGCCGCTAACAGGGTGCACAGGATGAAGAGCTTCTTCGTCATTACTCTCTGAATACCTTCGGATGTGTTCATCACTTCCTGCATTTTATCGACTCGTCGGCTCGTCGTGTGATGAACACGAGGAGTCTTTCTTCCTCTCTTTGCCTCCCTCTGCTCCTCCTTCCCTGTCTTTATTCCAGCAGGTGCTGATCAGTGTGGGTCTAATTATGAAGCTCCAGCCTGATGACACACTGTGTGAACAGAGGGAGGGGCTGTTTTTAGGTCATTGTGAGGACCCCACACCTGGCTGGACATTCACACTGTGGGGACGTCAGATCAGAGAAAGGACACATTCAGCTTGCAGCAGTGCAGGTTTTGTGGTTTTGACGGTAGCTTCAATCAGCTGGAAACAGGAAGCGTCAAACCGTCCTCTTCCAAACCAAAGGCCGCTCATTAAAGATCACGTCAGTCCAAACAGGAAGTCCTCGCTCTCGCAGTGACAGTCGATGTCCAGACATGCTAACGTTTAACATCCTGCTGACTTTAGAAACGTACCAATCAGAGAGCGCGGACTGCCTGGCCGTCAGGAGAAGCTGCTCCTGGAGTGATTGACGTGCTTCGTCACTGCAGCTGTTGTGTGTTCATTTATTATTTATCATTATTATTGTTAGTAAAGCCGTAGTGGAGTAAACACAGATCAGTGCAGCTGCAGGTCTGTGAATCAGGCAGAAACTCTCTGTTTGTGCTCCTGAAACCCTTCAGCAGTGAAATGAAATGAAGCCGTTGTGGAGACGAGGACGTCGTCTGTCTCTCGGCTCGTCTTTCTATTGTCACTCATTATAAGTAATGATGGTGTCGCTCTGCTCTCCAGGTGCCAAAACCACCTGATGCTTCAGCCTAATCTGGTCACCTGGGACTGAACACACACACACACACACACACACACACACACACGGACGCCCAGCATGGCGTCAGACCTGCCCGTCTTGACAGAGCAGGAGGAGCTGCAGAGGAGAGCCAATCAGGTGACAGATGAGGTGAGTGGTGGAGTTCAGGTCTGTGAGGAGCCGCTTTATGAAATATTAACAAACGTTTTACCTCGTTAACACAGACAAACAGGAAGTGTTCAAAACAGGAAGTCGCCTCACATTTCACTTCGCTTCAGCGTGCTTTTTCATAGGCTGGAGAAAACTGAGATTTTAACCAATCAGAGCTCATCAACTCTAAAACATTTTGTTCATTATTTGTCTGATTTTCTACCAAACCACACTGAGCACAGATCATACATGTCAGAACGTCTTTGATGCAAACCCACGACCATAAACAGCTCGTGACCTCTGACCTCTTACATTCAGCATCACACAAACCACATCAAAGGATAAAACCTGTTAATAAATATCCACTAATGAATGAAAACGGTCTTAAATTTCACATCCTCATGCATCTAATTATTATTTTCATGATCCAGGAGACTGTCACCGTTCAGTAATCAGTCAGAAAGCCTTCAGGTGTTTGTTTTATTCACCTGGCTGTCCAGAACCCAACGGTTCACAGCTCACGGTGACAGACAGAGAAACCGTTCACCTGGAGAGAAAATTTACCGTCTGTGAGCCAAAGAAAAGATCTAAACGTGTCGAGACGACGGACACAAACTACACAACACACACAAAACGTCCAGAGACACACGCGCCGAGCCGGGAGGAGTGTTGATGTGTCACACCTCCCTCTGCCTGAGGGGACGCTCCCTTTAAGGAAGCCTGGCTCACCTGGTTGCCATAGAGACAACTGGTCTCCCAGTGCAACAACCTGCAGAGAAACACGAGGAACGGATGAGCTCATGCACACACACACACACACACACACACACACACACACAGTGGGGATTAAAGGCTAGTGCAGGTCAAAGCCATTTCTCACCTCATCACCCCCTCTGTGGGGACGTCCCCGGGGATTGACATGATATTTACACACACGCACACACACACACACACACACACACACACACACACACACACACACACACACACACACACACACACACACACACACACACACACACACACACACACACACACACACACACGTGTGGCAGCAGAGCAGTGTGACAGTCGTTGTCTGCTGCGTTCAGGGCCTGTGGTTTTACTGAACATCACCGAGCAACAAAAACTAAACATTATGGGGACGAAACGAGATGAAAGACAGGATGAGTTTGTTGTGTGTCATTAAAAAAACTCGATGAAAGCCAGAAGAATAACTGCATTTATTGCTGTATTCAGTGAAATTAGCAGGTTCAGCTGAGCTGCTGTGGATGCTGATGGTGGAGTTTACACACCTGTCAGAAGAAGGTGGAGGCTGAGGAAATGATTGAAACTAATCATGTAATTAAAACTCAACCATAAGAGTGTTTCATCGAGCGTTTTCTGATGTTTTGTGTCTTTCAGTCTCTGGACAGCACAAGACGGATGATGCAGCTGGTGGAGGAGGTACACACACACACACACACACACACACACACACACACACACACACACACACACACACACACACACACACACACACACACACACACACACACACACACACACACACAGCCCTACAGCGATTAAAACTCATAAGGAAAGTGGCTTTGACACGCTGAGGCTGATGTCTGAGCTCACCTTCAGCCATGTCTTCTGTGTGCTCTTTGTCTCCAGAGTAAGGATGCTGGGATCAGAGCTTTGGTCATGCTGGATGAACAAGGAGGTAATCACTTCTGCCTGATCCATCTTTAAATTCTCTGTTTCTCTGTGCTCAGTGTTTCTCGCTCAGGTGGACAGGTTAGCTCTTCCAGGTCTTTGTTGTATGGACCGGTCCGTACGTGTCGTCAGAACACACCCTGGACCAATCAGATCTGTCGCTTAAAGCCGGCTGTTGCTTCCTGTCCATCTCTGCTGTTGTCACGACGCCATAAACGTCCTGTTCCTAACAGAGCAGCTGGAGCGGATCGAGGAGGGCATGGACTCCATCAACAGGGACATGAAGGAGGCGGAGAAGAACCTGACGGACATGGCTCAGTGCTGTGGTCTGTGTGTCTGGCCAATCAGGAAGTAGGTCTGCTTTCCAGGACCCGTGCTGGCCTTAGAAGCTCATACTGGTGCCCAGTTCCATTAAAGGGGCTCAAACTATGGTGTGTGCTGGAGTTTGGCTCCACAGTAAGAACATCACCAGGTTACTGCGTCCACCCACCCACCATTAAATACAGTACAGACGAAACAATATGTGCTTCAGTACATAAACATGCAAATATAAAAACACACCAACACTACAGATACACAGATTAAACATAGCAAACTTAACTCTGTAGTATTTTTAGCGTTGAATAGCTTGTTTGTGGATGACATCATGTCACCCTTTTTTCGTGGCGGATGGAGGGCAGGAAGTGATTTTCTGCAGAGGAAGTGCGATCACACACACTTCATAACGTAAACGTCACGTCTGACATCTGTCTGTACCTTCCTCTCATCCTTTCATCTGAACCAGCACAGGAAGAGCTTTCCTCCATGTCGTCCGCGACACTTTTCACTTCCTGCCCTCCGTCTGAATTTAAGGTCACGTGACTGCAAACAGCCTATCAAGAGCAGCCCTGCTGGCAAACAGCACGTTCTGACTGGTTTCACTCCTCACCTGACTGGACCTCATAATGGAACTGGGCGCTGAGGCCAGGGTTCACCTGGACGCGCAGTTTGGCACAGCTCGGCCTGGTTTGGCACAGCTCGGCCCGGTTTGGCACAGCTCGGCCCGGTTTGGCCCGGTTTGCTCCAGTAGTAAAAGCAGAGATGTTTCTTATGATTTGTGACTGGATGTTTTCAGTTTTTGCGTCTCGTGTTTGGTTGCTGGTGGCTGGTTTTCAGTTCAGCTGTGGGGCTTCTGGGAAAAAGTCGGTGATGTTTTTCTTTTTTGGATTTTGTTTTGTCCTCCTCTTCCTCCTCCGCTCCTCCTCTCCACCATGTTCTCACCTCGTTCCTTGCTCCTTCACCTCTACTGCCACCTCCTCCCCTCTTGCCCTCCCCTCCCTCTCCACGTCCACCTTCGTTCCTCCTGTCTTTCCTCCTCTCCTCCCTCCTCTTCCTCCTCTCACAGAGCAGTTGGAGCGTATAGAGGAGGGCTTGGATCAGATCAACTCTGATATGAAGGAGGCCGAGAAAAACCTGACTGATCTGGGCAAGTGCTGTGGCCTCTGCTCCTGTGATAAGTAGGTGGAGGTGTGTGCGTGTGTGCGTGTGTGTGTGTGTGTGTGTCTGTTCACCTGCTACACATCTTTCTGAGGTAAGTAGGTGATCAGCAGAGCAGAGGCAGGTTTCTGCTGAAGTATTGATCAGAGCTGAAGGATTTCTCACCCTCGCCATCGCTCTGTGCTTCTGTTCATTCGACGTGTTGCACGTGGATAATGTTCATAAACGTGTCAGATTTAATCTTTATTAGCTGCTTTAGCTCTTTTGTTGCCGGCTTGCTTTGCTGCTGAGACGTCGAACAGACGCTTCACGCTCACCAGTGCTCGCTGGGAGCAGATTTAACGCCTGTTTTCCTCTAAAGACGCTCGTCCTCTCTCAGGCTGAAGGCTTTCGAAGAGAGCGGGGCGTACAAGGCGGTGTGGGGCGGAGCCTCCGGGCAGGACGGCGTCGTGTCCAATCAGCCGCCGTCGTCTCGCGTTGTCGATGAGAGGGAGATCATGATCATGAGCGGAGGACACATAAGGAGGTAAGTGAAGCTAAAGCGAGGCAGCTGTGGCGAGTGTGTGTTTGCTCTCCTTTAGAACACACTGACATGTAATACAGCCATCATCTGTCACACAGGCAGCTGTCCAAACACAGGCCATTATCACACACACACACACACACACACACACACACACACACACACACACACACACACACACACACACACACACACACACACACACACACACACACACACACACACTCTTTGTTCCGCTCTGTCTCAGGGTGACTAACGACGCCCGAGAGGACGAGATGGAGGAGAACCTGGCTCACGTCGGCAGCATCATCGGGAACCTGAAGAGCATGGCGCTGGACATGGGAAACGAGATCGACACGCAGAACGTCCAGATCGAACGCATCCAGGGGAAGGTACGCGTCCCTGAGTCCACGTGTTCACGTCCTTCGTCCAGTCACGGGTCTGCAAAGTGCTGAAGTCGCTCCATCCTCCATGAACGACCCAATCTTGATCCTCTCACCTCTTTACCTGTGGAATGATCCAATCAGGTGTTTCTGGAGCGTTCCACATCGTTCAGTCTGTGAAACATGTCGCTGCATCAGAGTCACAATCAGCAGATATTTACAGAAACCAATGAAGCTGATGAGGAAGAACATTAAATATATGGACTTTGAGCTGATTTCAGGTCAGTTTGTGTCAGAGAGGACTTGTTTTATTTACGTTTTAAACGGCGTCGCAGCTTTTCTGGAATCAGGGTTTTACCATGTTGCTAGCTGATGATGATGATGATGATGATGATGATGATGATGATAGCAGAGTAGAGGAAGGTGTGTTTTATCCAACGCGTTCAGGGAAGAGGAATCAGCTAAAATCAATAAGAAAACAGAAAGAAATCAGCCTTTCCTTCATTGTCAAACACAGGACTCAAACAGGCAAACGTTCACCTTCAGGACTCGTCTCTACGACCTTTCACACCTGGTTAATGCTCTCAGAAGAGCTCTCAGTTTCTCGTCCCTCTGATCCGTCATGCTCGTATAATATTCGTGCGTCAGTACAAACTGTACTGTGCTGCTGCTGAATGCCTTGCTCAGAGGCAGTAGCGGCAGGATCTTCTCAGCTGGATGGATTGTGATGCTGACAGCGCAGTTTTGCAGACTGAATGATATTCGGAGGCTCTGTTGGTTCGATCCCTCGGGTTCTTATTAGCATCTCTTCTCTCCGCAGGCGATTCTCAACGTGTCTCGCATCGACGCCGCCAACCAGAAAGCCAACAACCTCATGAAACGATAGGAGGAGCGCATCCCGTTCCACTCTTCAGCCCACCTGTGCTTCTGAATGCTGTCGCTGAAGTTATTCTCTGCTTTAAGTCGTGTTTTTAGTCAGGAAAACGTCCCGTGGAGCGATGTGTCTGAGTGTCAGCTGTCAGGGTTCAGTGGCGCTCCAGCTGTTCGTTGTGTTTTCTTTTCCTGTTTACTCTCATAATCATCTGATAGCGACTTGTACATTTACTCTGATGCTGAAATGTGTCATAGGATTATGATGACTCTGTTTCTGTGGGGTTTCACAGCGAGGCCTTTGTCACTTTGCATTTCACACTGCGCATTTCCCCTGCAGGTGGCCTCTGTGAGCACACAGAGCTTTAATGGTCGCTGTGGGGAAACTGGGTCACTGCAGCAGCACCGTCACCACCAGCAGCAGCAGCAGAGAGCGCAAACACACAAATATACCAAACAAGAAATTATTTCACAAAAGATGGACATGTGGAGGACAGCACAGCGCAGAGCGGCTCGGTGGGCCGGGCCGTGCGTCCTCAGCCAACAAGTGGCCTTTTTCCACTGCCGCACTGAAGGAAATAAAAATAACCTTAAATGTGCAGAATAGCCTAAATGAGCAAATTATACACACAGCTATCAGTAACACCACTGCAAAACACACACCCCTCCCCCGTTTCCAGTCTGAAACACGTGCGTGATGGCGCCCTCTGCAGGCCGAAGCGGGGATTGCCACAAGAAGGAAACACGTATTCGTCCCCAGAGGAGGATCTCTGGCGACACCAAGCGGACAAACGTGGAAGCTGCTGCTGCTGCCGGCCTCTCCATCTTCTTTCTTCTCCGTGCTGATGTAAAATGGTGGTGAAAGCTTCATTCCCTCATTTGAAGGAGAGTCTGGTCTCATCCAGGCTTTTGCTCACACTCACATGAAGCACAGATTTAGTTGAGAATCTAATCATTTCACTTTTTTTTCCACATTAGCCACTTGCATCATGTTGTGTTGGCTCTCTGTTGTTGTTGTTGTTCACAAACAGCCAGTGTTGACCTCCATTGTGGTGGAATGCACATGCTATGGTTTGTGTTCATCGGTGCAGGTTAATGCAGCTCGTGACCTTTGCTGGGCTGAACAGGCCATGCTGGCACAGCAGGGCATGCATGCATATCGCTGCTTTTTGTCATTAACTACTCAAATATGGACGCTATGAATAAAAATTGTGCTCAAAAATATGGCGTGCATGGCCTTGTTCTGATGTCACGGGTGGGGGAGGGGTTGTCTGGGGGGGCTTCTGGGCATCGTGAGGAGGTTTAATCGTCAGTTTTTCACAAAAAATACCAAAAATATGAGTTAATTGTGCAGAATTCGTGAGTTTTGTGTTGGGTGGACGTGAAACTGGGGCTGATTGGTGCACGCGGTATCTGGGGCAGCTGGGGGCGCGCAGCGGGCTGAAAATGTTGCGCGTTCAAGGGAAGAAAAAAAAATCTCTCGCGCTGCGGAGTCTGCGCAGTTCCGTTCTTCTCGTCACTCCGAACTTTCGGGAGAACCGCACGGAGGGAGGAGAGGAGGGAGAGAGCCACGCCATTTTTCCTGGTAATTTCCCCCCGCACAAACAGCTTTTAACCCCACGCGCCGCGATTAATTCTCAATAACTGACCGTGCGCGTGCAGATTTAGCGTTGAAAAGCATGTGTAGCTACTACAACGCGATAAAACAGAGCGAACCGCCCAAGCTAGCACACATCTCGTCCGTATCTCGGCCAGCGACAGTCGCGTAGCTGCGTTTGGGAGCAGCGGTGCTCAAACGCAACGCGCTGCTCCGTAAACGCGCTTTTTACACCCACGATAAATCCACGCGTCGATGCTGAAATCCGCGTTCAGTCGCGTTTCGCCGCCGTAACGTAGCGGCGTTTCAGCGCTGCGTCGCTGCCAGAGATGGCGGATTCGGCGCGGTGGTCTCCGTGTGAGCTGCCTGGCACGAGCAGCAGGGGAAGAGGCAGGCACGAGCTCAACAAAGACACCGGAAGATCGCTGCTGATTGACTCAGACGGACCACGTGGTCAGAACAGACGCGATGCTCATTTAAATCATTTATATTGATTCTCGACAGTTAATGTGTGAACTTTTACGTTACGGCGCGCATCTGTAGCGGCGGACTGTGGTAAAATAAGACTTTGTTAGAAAAGTTAGAGCCAAACCAAAGTCTTTAAAAAGGAAAGGAGAAAACCAGTTATTCATTTAAGAATTAGTTAATATAGTTTAACGTAGTCTTGCTTTAAAAGGTGTATTATTGACCAGTATTTTGTTAATCTCGTTTACATGGACACGTTATCACACTTCAGCAAAACATTTCTCATCCTTTGGTGCAAATCTTCACCAAAGCACTTTAATTTGAAAATCTAACCGGAAGGGGGCGCTTTAGGGGCACAAGCGAAGGAAAACATGTTCTTTACCTGCAGCCCACTGATCAGGAGCTGATGCTCAGACGTCTTTTTGTGTGTCTGTTGTTTTCAGGTGTCTCTGTTTGTGTTGTTGTTTAGATGTTGTGGGGCTCCATCATGTGAAACCATTATTTTTATAAACCAGCGTCTGTAGTGTTTTAATGAGACGTTAAGACTCTGAGGAGGCGCGCAGCCTGTCACATGGCTTCAGGTGGAGCGTGATGGACGGCTTTGACTCAGCCGTACCTGTAATCCTCACCTGTGTTACCCGTTGTTACCTGCAGTCATCTGCTGTGTAGAGATCGAGCGGGAGAGTCTTCACAGGCAGAAATCGTAATGTGTGGAGATTGATTGTCAGCGTGCAGGTGAGCCAGTGCTACCTGCGCGGCTGTGTCACAGTTGTGTGCTTGGATACTGGTTTATACTGCCACCAAGTGTCGGACGGGCAGACCCACCATTGCTTTAAACTTCTTGGATATGAACGTGCTCAGACGTGGCCGTTAACGCCCCGATAATCAGAAATATTCTGTAAACGTGCTCAGAAATGTGCATGAGGCCGTCCATCGCTTGAAGTTCATCTGCAGAAGAAGTTACTGACGTCGTCTTTTCTGTTGTCTTCTCTCCTGGTCTCTGTCAGTCTTCTTTAATTCTCTCCTCTCCTTCATCCTTCTCTCCTCCTCTTCTCTCTCTGTCTCTGTCCTCCTCTGTAGGTGTCTTTAGTCCAGACTGGCAGCTGGCTCAGGACGAGACAATCCTGGAGGACGGTGACGTTGGACTCGCTACCAAACTGAGTTGTAGTGGACCGTCAGGAGGTGGAGAGGAGGAGGAGGAGGAGGAGGAGCGGACGAGGGCGGGGTGCGGCCATGTCGGTCCCATGGCGCGATGAAGACGAGGAGTCTAGGGTGGGAGGAGTAAGAGGAGGGATGAGAGCCAAACCGAGGTTCTCCTTCACTGAGGTCAAACTGCTGCTGGAGGCGGTGAAGAGGAACAGATACATCATCCTCAGTGAGTAGGAAGGACGGTGTGTGTGTGTGTGTGTGCGTGCGTGCGTGCGTGTGTGTGTGCGTGTGTGTGTGTGTTGGCTTTTGGAAGGAGATTGTCTTTGTTCCTCTTGCGTGGTTTGATGCTTCTCGTCCAGATTCGGTTCTGATATCAGAGCTGTGAGGTGATAAACGTCGCTGGCTCTGGAGGAGGAAACATAGGGCTTCCTGGGTAATCGAAGGGTTTGACATGTTTATGTTATGACCACCAGTTTCAGGTATTTCACCTTCACTCCTGAGAAAGCAGTTTCCACGGCGGCGGGTCTGAATGCTGAATCATCTAAATCAGGATGCTTTGGAGTTGCAGAACGTGGCGCCATAGTTGTTTTTAATCTTTAGCTCCCACCAGCCGTCAGCAGTGCACGGGACTGAACGTGAAGCTTGATAATTGATCGTTTTTTGCCTAAAATCACTGATTGCAGTCGTAGTTAACGTCTCCCCCAAAGGTTTTAAGTACACAAGCTTGTACCTGACCAGTCGGATATTTTCTAACACGTTTATTCACGTTCGCTTCTGACGATGCATCAGGGGGAGTTTAATGCTGATTCCAGCTGCAGTGTCCCATCTGTGAGTCCACCGTTCAGCTCTGTGTAGCTGCTGTCAGTTATCTGCTCATTGAGCCACAGCACAGAAACACCAGTGTGCTGGATAATTTACACATGGCAGGTTTATGGAGCTCTAAATACTACAGTACTCCTGTCCTAGCCGCTGATACTGAGAGGAGGCCAGTCACTGGATCCATCCAAACCCCCCCCCCCCCCCCCCCCCACACGGCATCCAGTGTTATGAGTCAGTGTTTCATTCAGCATGGATGTCATATCTGCATGCGTTTCAGTAAGAAGTCTTAAGTTTTGAAGCAGTTCTCATTCCCACATCTGTCGCCACTGAAGCAGCACAAACAGGAAGTACAGTTCATCCTGATGGATCGAATTAACGCCGAATGGACAAACAGACTGTGGACATGCGTCGTCTTTTGTCTCGTGCTTCTGCAGTAAAGTGTTTCTGTGGACTCGTCAGGATTTGTTAAAATGTCGTAAAGGGTTTTTGGTGTGATGGTTTCCACAGAGTGCAGGAGCTTCCCTTCACTTCAAATACTGTGTTTGTTTTTTAACGTGTTTTTAAACTGCGAACGTGTGATGAGGTCGTCTGACGTCACTGACCGGTCAGTTATTGGCTCAGCTGATGGTTTGCACTCTAATAATGTGTGTTTGTATTGATGACTGATCAGGCTAATTATCAGCTGATTGTCCTCGGTTTCTAGCAGCGCTGAGCAGTAAACGGTTCCCCTTTGTGAACTCGTTTTTAAATCCTCAACATGCCCCTTTTTTGGCTTCATTTTCAAGTACCATTAACATGAATTGACCCACAAACAGCTGATATGTCCCTGTGTGACGTGTCCTCTTTCTGTCAGCTGCTGTGCGTCTACTGACGAGAAGAGACGCAATCATCACTGACTGCTGTTGCTTCATTGGTTTTTGGACACAATGCCCCATTAAATTTGGATTTATCAAAGGCCATCATGGCCTTACCCTAAAAATGACTCAAAAACACAATTCAAACCTCAAACATCGTGCATGGAGGTCCGTGTCAGCTGTGGGTTGAAGCCCCTTTGGTGGGTCAGATGGGTGCTGATTGTGTTCAGTGTGCACTTTGATCTGCATGGAAGGATTTTTACCAGCAGAGGGAGAGCGTGAGCCAGACGAGCTCTGAGTGGCAGCACGTCCGTCCTGGACCGACGTCTCTTAACCAAGTCTCACATGTCCGTCCCTGCAGGGAAGTTCAACCACGGTGTGTCGGCCGAAGCCAAGAAGCAGACGTGGGCTGAGATCACCGATCAGATCAACAGTCTGGGAGAGAATCACAGAGAGGTTTGTCTGGTGCTCGCTGGGGGGGTTTACAGGCTGTCCACCATTTTCTTCTGTGTGTAAATTTTAGGCACGCACTCACACACTAAACAGACCGCTCGTTTCAGTCCGTCCGGCTGCTTTATTCACTGAGTTTTTGATTGTAATAAAAGACATTTTATGACCACGAGCCTCTGCCGCTGAGAGGAGTCGAGTCCAGCGTCTGACAAAGTATTTGATGACAGAACTCATTAAGAATCGGATCGATCGCACAGAGGGGACGTCTTCATGGGGAGGCAGCGACTCTGCGACCGAGCAGCGAACGTTAAAAGTCCTCTGAAAGCAGCAACTTTCATGAGCTGAGTGAATGAACGTATACATGATTTGTTTGTTCTTCACACTGAAACAGGCCGAACATAAAGTCTACATTCAACGTGTTTCTCTTTAGTGATTTAAAATCTTCTTCATTCATTAATCCAGTGGTTCCCAAACTTTTAATTGCAACCCCTGAAACAATAGACTCTCTGGAGCCTGTTGCACCGTTTGAATTTGTAAAATGTCTGATTCTTCCCTCTCAGGTTGTTTTATTTGAGTAATTTATTGATGCATGTTGAGGTAAAATTGCCCGTTAATGCACAAAAAATACCAAAAAAATAGAACAAAATGGTTAAAAACAGTTCTGGATAGCAGAAATCTGTTTTTCTGTCCTGTTTACCATCTCAGGGTGTCTCTGTGAGTCCCTGAGGGTCCCACAGGATGAAGGATTAACACTTCTAGCAGTGCTACTTATTTTAGTGTGACCTGCCGTCCAGAGGAGAAAATCAGTCTGCTGTGGTGTGATAAGGAACCAGAGAGTCTCTGTTGGTTCTTCTTGACAGATGAGTCATGTTTGATCAGAATAGCTGGAAATGAACTTCTGTTCATTGGTTAATGTGCTAAGTTCAGGAGCAGAGCAGCGTCACAGTGGAACACCTTAAAGCAGGATCTGTCTCCTCACAGGTGCGTCAGATCATGAAGAAGTGGGCGGATCTCAAATGTGATGGGAAGCGGCGCATCATAGCCCTCCGCGGCCCAAACGGCAACAACCTGAGGAAGAAGAACCTGGGCCCCGTGGAGAGGATGGTCCATAAGATCCTGATGATGAGTCCCAGAGGAGGTGAGGAGAGGGGGGACGGACAGTCTGTCCAGAGTGTGTCCTGTTAGGACAGCGAACGTCTTCATCTGTTGGTGGTTTGTTGAATAATCCTGGTGAGAGCGTCTGCATGGATTCGTTGCCATAACACCAAAAAGCAAACGCAGCAGCAGAACAAGCAGAGCGTTTCTCCTTCATTAACGAGTTTTTATTCGATGTTTCAGACGGCAACAGTGATCTGGAGTTCGGCGAAGACGACGACTTTTCAAAGATTTACAGTAAAGACCCGCCCTCAAACCCTCCTCCCTACTCCTACCTCAACCTGACGGACAGCTCCTACTCCTTACCTGGAGGATCCTCCTTTGACATTTCTCCTCTCTCCTCACCAGAGAAAGAACTTGGTGGTGAGTCGATCTGAAGGCAGGAAGTCCAAGTCTGCGTTTAGTGTACGAATGTGAAGGTTCAGCCAGCGAACGAGTCCGTGAACCACTGGTTTCATTTGTGAACGGAGACTTTCTGAGCTTCAGGTTCAGGGCAGAGAGGAGACAGCAGCACAGCCAGGCTGTGCAAAACAACTTCCATTGACAGTATAGGTATATAAAATATGTTGTGATATGTACGAGTATTAAAGTAAACAACATACATTTAAATGCACGTCACCAACTCTTAAACTACATACAGATACATAAAAAATAACAGGTCGTTCGCAGTCATGTGACTCCTTCAGACGGAGGGCAGGAAGTGAAAACTGCCGTGGACGAGATGAAGCAGAGTTCTTACTGAGTTTAGATAAAGTTATGAGAGAAAGGTCCAAACTGAAAGTCAGATCATATGTCTGATGTGACTCTGACGTGATGAAGACGAGCGATTCTTCAGCTGAACTGAAAGATTTGCTGCAGCAGATAAAACCTCTGGCTGCTCGTTCAGACGTCGTTCTGCTCGAGAAAACAAATGAAAGCAGACAAAAGTCTGGAGGAAAAAACTTTCCTGTTAGCGTTTGGTCCACGACCTCGATACCAAAGTGCTCTGGATGACTGACGTAGCTTTTATTGTCTGTGGATTAACCGAGCAGCAAACGCTCAGCGCCGCGGTGCTCAGTGATGATGTTTATGCTATGGTTGTTAGCTCGGTTAGCCAATCACAGCGGTCCAAAGAAACGCCACTAAAGACGAGGATCAGACAGGGTACGTTATTTATGTTCATCTGTCTTATGAGAAACCGTTAACGTTGATTGAACAAGAGTTCGTCGTGTTTCTTGTGGCTGTAACTTTAAATCTGTCACCACAGATTTAATGTTACACAGTTTTGCACCATCATCCGACTCAACTCCTCCCGACCACAAACGATGAAAAAGACATTTTTGGGGTGATTTTCGTTCAATTTGTAGCATTTTTCATCCTTAAGAACAGCTTTTGGTGCTCGATAAAAGCTCCTCGTGGTTTCTCTGTTTGATGGATCTGATTAAAGGACGCAAGTCTTCAGCATCTTGACTGCGTGTTTTCGTGCTTCCTGTGCAGAAAATCACTTCCTGCCCTCCATCTGCAGTTCACAGAAAATGATCTCAAACTCCTCTGTCTGATCCAGAAAAACATCAACAAACGTTTTATTCCCTCTGCGATCGTCATCCTGAACAGACTGAAACAGGCAGCTGCCCTTTGACCTGTTACCAAACTTCTGTTACTTAGTGACAGACAATAAAGTTTTCTCATTTTTGAAGAGAGAAAAGATGTGCAATATCAAAATATCTAAATTACTTTGTTAAATATCTTGATTTGGTAAACGTCCACCTTTAATATAAAAGAAAAAACATTAAAAACACAAAGAAAAGGAAAGTTTGTCTTTGTACAACAGTCAACAAGAACCCTTAAAGGTCCACTCTGGGGGGTTTAGTGCCATCTGGTGGTGAGACTGCAAATACTCACTGTGTGAGTCCATAGATGTGACTGAATCTTCCACACTGGACCTTTAATACAACATAAAAACATCAGTTTGTTTAGTTCCTGTCTAATTCAGTGTGACCCAGACTTGATGGTTTGTCTTTGAGCCACGCTGAAGTCAAACGAAAGACTTTACATCAAAACAGAAATGAGTCGCTGGCGTTTCCTGTGAATGTACGGTCATCATAATGAAGAGCAGGAAAATGAGCGTGCAGAGTTTTATGTTGCTTTCAAATAACCATAAAACTTACAAAACACCCGATTTTCTTGCCGTTCTTAAAACAGGAAGTATTTGTAGATAAGTCATCACATCGTGTTGGTGCGCCCTGGCTTTGAACCCCTCACGACCGGAAACAGGAAAGCCGACAGATGAAATGCTGATTAATGAAACCTCGCACTGGTTTTAGCCAGTTTAAACCAGCTGAAGTTGAAAACAGGGAGGCCTCCTGTCGTTCTGCCCTCTGTGCTCACATCCTGAAAATAAATATTCAGACACATTTAAAGAGTGTTTGTACCTCACAACAAACAAAGCAGTGATTTCTGTTATAATTCTTTAAAAGTGAAGTTTTAGTGTGTTTTTTTTTTTCTGTTGGAAACTTCTGGTGGGCCGAATCGAAGCTTGTGGCGGCCCAGCTGTGGCCCGCAGACCTCACTTTGGGCAGCCCTGCTGACGTGTTCTGTCTCTCTCTGATCCAGCAGAACGGACGGCAGACCTTGAGGACGAGGACTCCACCTTCTCGTCCTATCCCCCCTCCCTCCCTGCGCCCTCCTCCACCTCCCTGGACCCCCTGCCTGACGTCCTGCTGAGGATCAAGCCGGTTCACACCTACTCCCGAAACAGCAGCCAGAACAGCACCTCGTCCAGACCTCCACCTGGACCGTCCTCCTCTGTGGCCTCCACCTCTTCCGTTTTCCCTGATGCAGACGGCGCCTCCTACTCCGCTGCGCCTCCCCCGCCGCCGTCCCCCACAGGCTCCAACATGACTGCCTCCTCTGTCCCCGCTCCCTCCTCCTCCTCTTCCTCCACCTCATTCCCTCTTCCTCTTGCCTCCTCCTCTAAATCTGCAGCCAATGACTCTACCTCTCACCATGCGCCCTCCACGTCCTCCAACCCACCACCTCCTGCTCCTTCTGCCTCCTCTGTTGCCGTATCCTCCTCCTCCTCAGTCCTCCCACCCAGTCAGACCACCACCTCAGGCTCAAACCCCTCTGACCCTCTGCCAGCGGGAGCGTCCTCCCGCAGGGCCCAGGACCACGTGGCCCAGATGTCCTCTCAGAGCCTCCAGCAGCAGCGAGCCAGCCGGATGCTCCTGACCTCGGTGTCTCAGTCTCTGGAGACGTTGGCTCAGTCTGTCCAGCTGCTGGTGGAGAGCCAGCAGGAGTTCGTGCAGGAGTCTCTGCTGCTGCAGAGGGAGACGGTGGACATCCTGAGGGACTTCTCCAACACCACGCTGACTATGCTTAGAGACAAAGCCAACAGTGGACAGATGGCTACACACCATCATCATCATCACCCGGCTTCACGCTTCTGAAACATGAGTGCAGGTAAATCTTGGCAATAGGAGTAGATGACAGGCAATCAGCCAATGAGGAGTCCTGATGTGAACATCCATCGTGTTGGTGAAATCATGAAGGAGACGGCTGATGTTTGACTCGACGAGTTACTTCACTGCTGAAAATGGGACAAAATGTTTGCGGGGACGCCAACACGAGCAGCTTCAGCATGTCCAGGTGAACGTTTATCCGTCAGACGAGCTGACGAGGGAGGCGCCTTCCTCGCACTGAAGCCCGGTCTGTGTGTGCGCCTCCTCGCACTCCATGTGGGGGACGACGTCCACAGAAAGGAGTGAGCTCCTCTCGCACGTCCTCGGCGTCCTTGGCTCCCTCCTGAGCCCGGTGCTTCCTGGAGCAGAGGCGGTGGAGCCACAGGAGGCTGCTCTGGGGGTGGGAGTCCCTCCGGTTGTTTCCGCTCTCCTCCTCCACCAGTCTGTCAGTCAAAGTGTTCCGCCTCCTAACGAACTGCTCCTCATCACTGATGTGGACCAGCATCAGTCCAGTTTCACAGAGTTTGAGTTTGGAGGTCTTGACTGGAGGGTGGGCTGCTCCGTTCAGGACGAAGCTCCCCTTCTTTGATTGGTTGCTTGGACGTGCACGTTTCCCCAGAGGAGCTCATGTGTTCAGCAACAGGCCAGAAACCTGAAGAAGGACGTTCTGCAGCACCTCCAAAGACGTCGGCGTCCACTGTGTTCTCTCGGCCGATGCCTCCAAACTCAAACTCTGTCTCAGAGTCCTCTGCTGGTCGAAGGCGTCCCGAGCGTCTCGAGCGTTCAGGGAGTCTGGAGGCAGCGGCCTCGAGCGCAGCAGAGGTCTTTGAGTCCCACGAATCTGTGAGTCTGGTTCTGCTGCTTCTGTCTGGCTGCTCAGCTCCTCGAGATGAAATAATAAAGAGTCAGTGCTAAAACTGATGTTTTGTCCTTTTTTTACTGGGACACGGGCTTCAGGTGTCGATCTGCTGACGTCTTTATTTAATCTCTTCTTGGTCTTCCAGAGCTCAGCCTGACCTCCAACCTTCCCGTTAACTCCTCGAGCTGCGTAGAGGAGTCAGATTATTTATTTGTATTCCACATTTCATGTCGCGTGTGCTCGACGAGCTTCACACAAATATCAGCAAAGTGAATGAAAGTTGAAGCCGTGAAGCAGTTTTTCAGGTAAAATGTCGTCCTGGTTCTTCTTCATGTGTTTTGTGTCGTTGAAGATATCACCTGGATGGATCTCCTGTCTGATGTCAGAGTTTTGGGTCACTGATGTCACTGATACATTGATGAGGCTGAAATGGTCAGTGGTTAGATTGTGTGTGATGGATGTTTCCTGATGACAGTGAGAAAGTCCTAACGAGCCAATCAAGGCCGAGACCTCGATCAGTCACCTGAGAGCTCGAATCTCAGGGCCAAACGTTTGTGTGGTGCTCGTTTGTTTTTTCACTGAAAAATGTACAAAATAAAAATAATTCACTGATCTCGCCTGAAATGTTGAAAAGGTTTACGATGCCTCCTCTTCCTCTTCCTCCACTGATGTCCAGAAACTGTTCAACACATCACATCAGTTCATTCAGACTCCCACATTCAGCTTTTCTTCAAAACATGTTGTTTTTACAGTCTGAGTAGGAACCAATGAGCTCAGAGCGGCGAGCCACAGACAGGAAGTCATTTAGAGACGGACAGACGGTTCTGTGGAGCCGAGAACAAGAGCAGCAGTTTGTCCTTTAATCTGAGCTCATGGTTTATCAAAAACAGCAAATCAGCCAATAAGCATCCAGGCAGCGCTGCAGCTTTGACTCATGGATTCAGGTAAACGTTGCTTCTCCTGCCTGTAAATGAACCACAGAGGTGTTGAAGCGGCGTCTGGCTGTGGCACTCACTCCTCTGTCTGCTGGTTGGATGAAACCTCCGCCGTCCAATCCAGATGGTCAGCTGACCAGCTGCAGGTGAGGTGACGGACAGGTCACATGTCAAGCAGCAGCTTCGTATCAGTGCGGCACGAACCTGATGAGCTGATTGGCAGATGGAGAGGAAGCGACACATCTGAGGAGCCGATTGGTCCACACGCTGCTTGTCACGTTCATCTCCAGGCGGCTGAGTTCACACAAAGTGATCACACGAACTCTCTCTTGGATTTTGCTAAATGATAAAATGTTTTCTTCTGAGATATCAGAAGCTGAAATGCAGAAGTTTGCAGGAAGCAGTCAGTGTCAGTTTAGACTCGAGTTTAACTACCAGGTGTTTCCTCCTGGGGCTGGTAGTGTTTGAGCTCAAAGGCCTCAGTTTAAGGAAGGCCCTGATGATGATGATGATGATGATGATGATGATGAGGGTCAGGGTCAGGGTCAATGTGTTTGGACCTGCACGCAGCTGAAGCTCTGCAGACTGACAGACAGTGATTCTCCTCTTACTCCTCCAGTAAACTTATTTTCAGATGCCGTGAAGATGAAAAAAATAAAAGTGTAGAAGAAGAAGAGGAGGAGGAGGAGGAGGAGGAGGAAGAGGAGGAGGAAGAAGTAGAAGATCACGCTGTGCACTGAACTTTCAGAAACATGCTCGCTGAGTGCGTCTTCAGGAAACTTCAGTGAAACGAAGATGTGTCTGATTTGACCTATTTCAGCAAAGAGACGTCTCAGATAAGACATCTGGGTCCCTGAGACGTCTCTGTGAGGGCGAACAGGAAGTGGGATGGACCTGATGAGGACACACTGACAGGCTGCTTCAGAGGACACAGTGAGGGGACATGGACCACAGAGGACTGACTGTGCTTCTGTGGCTCTGGAGCTCAGGTAGGTGTGTGTGTGTGTGTGTGTGTGTGTTTTAAAACTCACACTTGATCCTCTGCAGGGTGTGATGATGATGATGATGATGATGATGCCTTCCTTCGTCCAGTGTCTGCACAGCTGGACAGGACGCCTGTAATACTGATGAAACATGAGAAGAACGCAGCCTTTTAATGAGCAGCGACCACAGAACGAAGTGTGTGACGACGAAATTAAGAGAAATGAAATCATTAAATCATAAACACAAACAGACACAACATTCAGAAAAATTACAGTAAAAACAGGAAATCTACTGGAAAACTAAATCAATGTAAAGAACAGCGAGGCTGTTTGAGTATTTTTTCTTGAGACAGAAGTTATTAAAAATATAAATAGTGCAAAGAAATAAATGCAGATTTAAATAAAAGCCCAGAATCACACAAACCTCTGAGTATCTGACCATGCGTGCTGGCTGTGGTTGCTGCTGAGCTCTGCAGCGCCCCCCAGAGGGGAGAAGCTGGTTGTGACGGCTCTGCAGTGGTGTTTCCTGACAGGTGGGGGTCCTGAATGGAGGCCAGGTTGGCCCCGGGGTCCGGACTGTCTGCCGCTCTGATCCAAACCAGACTGAACCTCTTTGTTCCTGCTGGTTTCTGTGCAGCTGACGGAGGAAGAAGATTGATGGTGTCTGCTGTGACACCTGCAGCCTCCTCGTCTGATCATTTGTGTCTTTGTTCAGTGGCGCCTGATGACATCAGGCTGGTGGGCGGAGCCAGCCGCTGTGCTGGTAGGCTGTTGGAGAAACACCTGGGGGACTGGAAAGCCGTGGTTGGCCAGTGGAACCGGACACGGGCGGCTGCAGTGTGCCGACAGCTCGACTGCGGCTCCGTAGTTTCTTTCCAAACGACGCAGCATTTGCCTGCTACACCCAAATACCTTCACCACCTTTTCAAGGCTATATCGCTGCAGCTCATAGACGAACCCTCCTCCTCCACTGTGAAGATCAGCTGTTCAGGTCGGTGCCATCGGCTGAGGCTGCAGTTCACTTTGTCTCTTTGACAGCAGGCTTGAAGCGAGGAGCCCTCTGCAGGACGAGAGGGCTCCGCACGTTTGTCTCCTTCACCCTTTATCTGACATGGAGGCAGACGTGAGTCTGACCAGCTGTTCAGTTCTGCTCCTCTCTCTGCAGACTCTGTCAGGCTGGTGAACGGGACTAACCTGTGCTCAGGTAGGCTGCAGGTGAGGTCTAACCAGTCCTGGTCCTCGGTGTGCGACCATGACTTTAACCAGAGGGAGGCAGAGGTGGTCTGCAGGGAGCTCGGCTGTGGGGCTCCTTCAGTCCTGCAGGGGGGGCTCTATGAGGACGTGGAGGCTCCAGCGTGGACCACAGCGTTCCGGTGTGAAGGCCACGAGTCTGCTCTCCTGGACTGTGACAGCTCAGCTACAAACAACTGCTCCTCTGGAAAAGCTGCTGGACTCACCTGCTCAGGTACTTGTTTATATTCTTACTTTTCACAGGTAGCTTCCTGTAGGTGCAGGTGTGAACTGTTGTCAGTCCTGTGCCTGACCTGCTCTGCCCAGGTGAGCCCAGGTGAGCCCAGGTGAGCCCAGGCCGCAGTCCTGCCTCTGCCTTCAGGTGTCCTGTTGGTTCTCTTGTTTGATGAAGTCAGTTTTTCCTCATCAGGACCTGCTGACGTCAGGCTGGTCGGAGGAGGCGGCCGGTGCGATGGCATGCTGGAGATGAACAAACTGGGTGAATGGAAACCAGTGGATGACAGAAACTGGAACCTGAGGTCAGCTGGAGAAGTGTGCGGCCTGCTGGACTGTGGCTCTGCGGTTTCAACCACAAGACGAAGGACGTCTTCAAGCACTTTTGTTTGGGGGTTCAAGTCTGTCTGTGAAGCATCTTCCCTGACGACATGTGATAAAAAGCTTCTGTATTCATCCTTCATCCTCCAGATTACCTGCTCAGGTAACACCTTCACTGGTGTGAACCACATATCAGCTTTCATGTCAACACATTGATTGCGTGCCTTATTTCTAAGTCAGAAACACAGAAACAGAAAAAGAGACAACCAGAGAGATCTGCTCTCCAAAAAGCTGCGTCTGAAGGACGCTCATTAGCTGCTGCGTGACGCTATGAGCTAATTAAAGGCCTTCAAACGGCAGCTTTGGACTTCAGATCTCTCTTTTTCGACCCTCCCTGGCAGCTTGTGATCCAGTTCCCGTCCTGCTGGTCTTTGGTTGTGTGAGTTTTGTTCATTATTGTTTCAAAGAGTTCGTAACGCGCCATCATGAAGCTTCTCTCTGCAGACTCTGTCAGGCTGGTGAACGGGACTAACCTGTGCTCAGGTAGGCTGCAGGTGAGGTCGAACCAGTCCTGGTCCTCGGTGTGCGGCCATGACTTTAGGCAGCAGGAGGCAGAGGTGGTCTGCAGGGAGCTCGGCTGTGGGGCTCCTTCAGTCCTGCAGGGGGGGCTCTACGGGGACGTGGAGGCTCCAGCGTGGACCACGGGGTTCCGGTGTGAAGGCCACGAGTCTGCTCTCCTGGACTGTGACAGCTCAGCTCAGAACAACTGCTCCTCTGGAAAAGCTGCTGGACTCACCTGCTCAGGTAGAGCTGCAGCTTTGGTTCTTTTGTTTTAAGTCGATTTCCTTCTAATCCTCATCGAATCGCCGTCTTTGTTCAGACCCCGATGAGGTCAGGCTGGTGGGGGGAGCCGGTCGTTGCGCCGGTAGACTCGAGGTGAGACACCATGAAGACTGGAGGGCCGTGGACAGCCCAGACTTCGACTGGGACCTGAAGGTCACGGCCGCCGCGTGTCGACGGCTGGACTGCGGCTCGCCTGTTTCTCCAGCGAGGAAAACGGATTCTGCAGAACGATCTGTGTGGTGGATGAACTCCACCTGTGTTCAGTCTGAACATACGCTCAAGGAGTGTGTGACAACGAGAGACCAGACCAGCGAAACCAGCCTGGAGATCACCTGTTCAGGTAACACCACCGACACTGTGATGGGCTGCTAATACATGAATGCAGAGTTATAATCCAGTCACATGACGAATCTGGTGCTGAAAACAACTGCATGATGAGTACTTTAAGTACTCTGAGAACGTTTCGATGCTGATACTTTTACTCCAAACAGAGCGTAGAGTCTGCACGTCAAAAAGCAAACTGAAGCCAGGAATCAGACGAAAGACGAAGCCTGATGAAGATCTCTGTCAGACAGAAACTGTAGATCTGTTGTTTTCTACACTGCAGTATTTCTACTTTCACTCCAGTAAAACATGTGAGTACTTCTTCCACCACATCCACAGAGTCTGTCAGGCTGGTGAACGGGACTAACCTGTGCTCAGGTAGGCTGCAGGTGAGGTCTAACCAGTCCTGGTCCCCGGTGTGCGGCCATGACTTTAAGCAGCAGGAGGCAGAGGTGGTCTGCAGGGAGCTCGGCTGTGGGGCTCCTTCAGCCCTGCAGGGGGGGCTCTATGAGGACGTGGAGGCTCCAGCGTGGGCCACGGGGTTCCGGTGTGAAGGCCACGAGTCTGCCCTCCTGGACTGTGGAGGGTCTGGCTCAGCTAAACACACCTGCTCTTCTGGACAAGCCGTTGGACTCACCTGCTCAGGTAGAACAGCTGCAGCTGTGACTCGGCCCCCCGCCTCACCTCCTCGACTAACCCGCGTCCTGTCTGCGCTCAGATCCAGGTGACGCCCGGCTGGTGGGCGAGCCCAGCCGCTGCGCTGGTGCACTGGAGATGAAGGTCCAGGGCGAGTGGAGACCAGTGGCCGACGATGAGGTTCTGTGGGACCAGACGTCTGCAGCTGCAGCGTGCAGACTGCTGGACTGCGGATCCGCCGTGTCAACGCAGACGCTCGAAGACGAGGATTCGTACAGACCTGTGTGGTGGATCAAGCCTCTCTGTGTCCAGTCAGCGTCTGCGCTGCGGGACTGTGTGACACTGAACACCGCCACTGACAGCTCTCTGGGCCTCCAGGTGATTTGTTCAGGTAATGCTGATGCGTCTCCAGCTGTGCGGCTCCGCTCTGTTCACACGTCTGCTCCTTCAGCCAATCACCTCCCTTGTTTTTGATCAGGCCTTCTGGCCCAGCCAAACGTCTCCGCCTCTCCCTCCACTGATGGGGCCTCCAGGGCCGAGCAGCAGGGGCTTCAGGTGCTCGTGGGCTCCGACTTCACCGTCACATGCTCCATCGAACCGCAGTACCCAGGAGGCTCCTTCCAGCTCATCTTCACCACCTCCACCACAGCTCACAACTACACCCTGCCGGCTGTCAATCACTCTGCCCACTTCCTGTTTTCTGCTGCAGACCACACCCACCAGGGGGGCTACCGCTGTGTTTACCACGTCCATGTTTTCTCCCAGAACGTGTCCTCTGAGAGCCAGACGCTCTGTCTCACCGTCTCAGGTAACTTGATGCAGCACCTGTCTGAATGCAGGTGAGTGCAGCTGTTCAGACACGACGCCGAGTCTGATATTAAACTTATGACAAAACCACTGAAGTGAGACTTCAGTGCCTCCGCTCACGAAGTCATTTCGATGATTTTAATAAGAATGTGATTAAATATTGATCGCTTCCATCGGATGGTTTCAGGCGCTTTAACATAACGAGGTCATGTGATCGGATGCTTTGTGTTTCAGCCTCTCTCACTGAGCTCATGGTCAGACTAGTCGTCCTCCTGCTCGGCGTAACGGCGCTGATCTCTGCTGTCTGCCTGCACTCTCAGGTGAGTGCAGTGTTCAGGTGTGTTCAGGTAGAGGACAGCGGTGACGTCAGCACTAACAGGACGTCTTTTTGCTCTCGTCTGTCCAGAAACGTGGATGAGAGACGCTGTGGTCCCTCTGACCTCCAGTGGACTCACTTCTCTTCCTCCTGTCCAGCTCGGCATCAAGCTGCTCCTTAAAGTCTTTTTGGAAGATAAAATTCCTTCAAACCACGACAGGAAGTGACATCAGATTTCAGAATATTTGATCTCCCGCGTAGAGCTGAACACCTGAACGCCTCGCAGCCTTTCTTCACCTCGCCACCACTTTTACTTCATTTTATCAGTGATGGTGTCTCTGTGCATTAAACTTCTACACAGAAGTCTTTATTGATTATTGATTGGTGCTATTCACTTTTGATATTTAGATTTACCCTCGAACTTTGACGTGTTAATGGCTGAGTCATTGTGCAACCTTTGTGTTTCCTGAACGTCTCTTTGATTCGACACATCGTCCAACAGCAGACAAACTTTAACAGTTCAGCGTGAAAAACTTTTCCCACAAACGAGGCCGTCGACTCTCCGACAGACCACAGCAGCTCCTCGTCTGTCCTCATGAGGACTCGAGGCCGGACGCTGCTCCATGAGGAGCTGTGAAAACTGACTCAACAGCTCCACCTGCTGGCTGCAGAGACACATTCAACGTCAATAATGTCAGTGATCAAACAGCTGTGAGTCTTCTGTCAGCTCTTGCCTTCACTCGTCTGTACTGAGGAAGAGGAGGAGAGGAGCCCCCTGCTGGACCCCCGAGGCATCACCAACAGATCGACGCACACAGACGAAGATCTGCATCGCTTCTCCTCTTCAGCAGCTGGATCCGGAAATGAAATGACCGTCCTGAAAAGATAAGAGCCGAGCGAAATAAGAGACAAGAGTCAAACAGTTTGTCAGATGAAATATTTGGATTATACTTTGAATTCTTCTCGTCTGTCTCTCACACAGAAGACAGTTTGGACGATGTCGTCGTGGTCGAGTGATGATTAAACCTGACTGACCTGAGCTGAGCTACAGCTGAATGAAGGAACGACGACACAGTGATGAAACAGCTGAAAACCTCTTCCTCTGTGGTTTTATAAAGTGTTGAACGCTCTCTGGTGACGCGTGAAGCTTTGGAATAACGTGTCTAAAGAAACTAAACGTGAGGTGAAGTGATGCTCTACAAAACCTTCAGAGGAGGAAACGATGGGTCAAAAGCTGCTTCGCACTTCCTGAAACTCTTAGTCTGCTTCCAGGAAGTAAAGAGCTCCACTGTACCTGAACCTCAATCAGGGCGCAGGAAGTCAGCGTAGGTTTATCCTGCAAAAGCCTGATTTCATTCTGAAACTGCACGACAACAACGACAACAACAACACAACAACAAACACAACAACATCACACGCAGGCTTCGTGTTCTTGAGTCTGAGTCTGTTTATGAACCAGCACACTTCCTGTTTCCTGTTGCTGTTCACGCTGATCTCGTGAATGGATGAACTGGATGTGACTGAATGAAAGCGTCGGTTTCAGTCTGCAGATCTGTGACTCAGACGGTCGTAGAGTTCAGCACTCCGACCGTCAGTGAACACACCTGCTGCGTTTAAGTTTGCTCTCATGCACACATCGTTAGAACATTCTTGTGACAAACAAACGAACAATTACAAAACAGACAACTCATTGATGAAGTCTGAGTGAGCCACCGATCAATAACACGCCAATAAACACGATCGGTTACGTTGGAATCGGTTACATGACTCAGTCCGTTAAATATTTCGTCCCAAACACGATCAAAATCCACAGAAAGATGTTTTATCAACTCAAACTACCTGGAAGACGATAGCTCCTGTAAGCACACCTGCACAGGTGACATGTTGGTTTCAAGATGGCCGCCGCACTCTGACCTTTGGATTGACACCTCTCTCGACCAATTAGGAACCTCCATTCTATCTCCACAGCTGACAAGAGCCAATGAGAGCTGCTGGATGGAGGGGCCTTGTTCTCCTCTGATGAGATGACTGGCGCTTCTGTTAGCCAATGCGGGGCGGTGGCAGCGTTCTAGAAACTAAGAGAGCCAATGAGAAGTTAACAGGTGTGAAGGACGTTGACCATCAGGGTATTTGATGCTTCTCCTGTTTGTGTTCTGAGACTTCTGCTTAAAATATACAAAGACTGGACACTTCACCTGTGAAGAGGAGCTGATGAGACGTCATTTGTTGTTAGGCTGATGAGTCTGAACAGTTCAATAATGAGCCTTTAAAAATTAAACTTTGTCGATCGTGTGGATGAAAGCTGGTCAGAAGTGTTTCTGGACTTCAGCTGAATTGATTCTTTTCCCTTCGGCCTCTGACAGGAAAAACAGGCCGTGTTGACAGGACATGACGGACTGGAACAGCAGTAAACAAGCTGAAAGCAAACTGACAAACAACGGAGCTTCAGACCGAAACAAACCTCAGGACCTGAGCTCAAGTCACAGACTGGTTTTTACAGCGGCCATGACCGACTCCAGGCGTGAACACAACGACTGACACATGATCCAGTTTTTATGGTGAAATGTTTGCAAACAGCAGCTCATTTCCACATCGGCAGACACAAAACAACGATCTCGCCGATGTGGATTCATGTTTTTGGTCCGATAATCGCTCAGTTTCATCTCCACCAGCTCAGACCAAGATGTTCCACATCCTTCGTCGTCTCCTTGTTTGTCTGCTGAAGGTTGTTTACAGTCGGTTTACCAGGACGTTTTGTTCCTGAAAACAGCTGCGAACAAACAAAGACAATGAGAGCCGTGAGACTCAACCAAAACACAGAACCAAGTCTGGGTCCCGTCGTAGAAATAAAAACGTTAATGCTGCTTTAAATGTTGACTGTGTGATTCAGTACTCACACACACACACACACACACACACACACACACACACACACACACACACACTGTATTTGTAAGCTCAGCTCCTGGATGAAGCGTCGTCAGGTCGTATCTCCACAGCTGACTCAGGTCAAAGTGCCAGTGACACCGTTTAAAGCCTCAGTGAAGGCAGATGCTGCTTCCAGACACAAACACTGAACATCCTCTGTGAAACATCAGAAATCAATGTGTCAAAGTGGAAAACGAGCTTTTCTTACTCGTGACAGGCTGACATTCTGGAGATGTGTGTGAAGGACGGTGATGACATGCAGAGCCGCCCTTCATCATTAAAAGTTCTCTGCTGGGTGACTGAAGCGGCGGTTCAGGCCATCTGGAAACATTTAGCGCCGTCTAACCGTGACGAGGCCGTTCAGCTGCAAGACGTCGCAGCACAAACCAGCTTTTGTTAGCATTCAGACGTGACTGTGCAGAAGAGCTGGACCTCGACACGATCGCTTCGACCAGCCAGCACCAATGAGTCCTGATGTCAAAGGTAAACGTTTGGTAAACGTGCTTATTTACTTTTGATCCAAGAGTGAGTCGTGTGCACAGAGCTGGATTGTGATTGGCTCTGAATACAGAGTGGAAGCACCAACCAGCACCTCTGAAGCTCAATTAACTCGCTGTATCTGCTTTGTTTTGCACGACTTCTGTTGTTCTAAGCCTACAAACTGGGCATTTTATTAGGAATACTTCAATCCCTTATTGGCTTTAAAGTCAACCAAGACGTCACTACAGGCTCAGTAATGTTGCAAGGACGACGAATGTTTTCTAAACTTATTCTCTAGTGAAGTATTCAGGTCTACGTCTGATCCTTCAGAGTAAAAAAATGTTAAAAAATGTACACGTCAAATCAAAAATGCAGAATGTGATACTGGCTGATGTAATTTTCCACTGTTTCGGCTCCATTTTTTCTTTAATCCCCCTCATTTAATCACATAAACAGAGAGTTTCTGCCCAAATCTGAACACACACACCCTTTTTTCCAAGAAAAATACCTTTTTATTTCATTAGAAATCCACATAATTGTATCTATGAAAGCATAAAATCCCCATTTCGCATGTTGTCGTTGCGTTTTTTTCTCCTTATAGTGGTCATTTGTTTCGTTATATTCAAAGTAAATCATGGGTATCAAACCATTGAAGACTGTAAGGTGTATGTCACATACAAACACAGACACTGTCAAACGGCAAAGGGGGAGGAAGGGTGAGGGAGGGGGCGGGACAGCGCAAGTTCTGCTGGCCATCTTTTAAAACCCTTTAATACATTTAACGATCTCGAGTGCCAGCGTTTAGTAGTAGGAACACTTATGGTCGAGTTCACCGGTGTCTCGTACAGTCGCTTTCCGGCGTCAAACGTCAGAATTCACCATTTTCACCTTCAAACGCAGAGCCGGACGCCTGCGACGAATCCTCGCTGGCGTTCCTCAAGGCTCCGTCCTCGGGACACTGAGGTTTTTTTTTTGTACTCCCACACAGAGAGAATCAATCCACCATGAACGCAAACACACCGATTATTTCAACATTATCTAAGTCATTCAGAGCCAGAAGAGTTAGACTGGTAATACTGGAGAGTATACTATTCAGCTGTTCATGAAGAGAGAGAGAGAGGGAGAGAGAGAGAGAGAGAGAGAGAGAGAGAGAGAGAGAGAGAGAGAGAGATGAGATGAAAACATAGGATTAAAGTGCCGGAGAAGTTCACCGTTTAGTTTGACAGTTTATTATTGATGCTTTGAGACAAGACGCTGACATTGTGCTCATATTTTCAACCCAAGGCCCGACGTGTTTTCTCTTTGACCGCTAAGAGAGAGAGAGGAAGTCCGTTATTCTCCCCATGTGGTAACAGCGCTGTCATAATACTGTAGTAATCCTTTGGCATGTGACTGTATGCTGGGCAAAGACAGGAGCGGTGCCGCCGACCATCCGCAAACCACCACCGAGAACCTCCTGGAAAATGTCCTAAAATGGGTTTTCCAGATCCACGGTAATCCTTCCAGTGTATTCCAGAGCGGCGTCTAGCGTCCGCATGGACTCCAGCTGTCTGTCTCAGAGACCAAATCCAGCCGACACCCTTCAAAACCCCGTCAGATCATTGGATACCTCTGAAAAGAAGCTTCCAGGCCGATTCGTCCGATCCAAGGCTTCAAGCTCCAGGTGAGCACCGGACACGAGCAGGGTTCAAAGCCCAGAGCCTGACCTGTGTCCAACATGTCCGGTCCCGGCGCTGCGGAGACCTCTGCACGCCGTCAGGTGGGCCGTGGTTCCCCCTCAGGCCGCCCACAGGATGTCCACATCGCATCCCGTCTGGTTGAGTTGGCGTCAGAAGGCTCGCTGTGTCTCTGGGTCGAAAACCTGATCACTGAGTCCACAAGAAGGATGTGACCACGTGACACCTGAAGGAGACACGAGACGGGGACAGACAGCAGTTAAAGCCTGATTTTAGTGGAAGTATTCAGTATTTATAAATTAACTATATACCAGCTTAAAAATACTCCACTACAAGTAAATTATGGCTGAAGTTTATCAGCAAATATGCATAAAGAGTAAAAGTACTGCGTTTCATCCATCATCAGAGCTGATGTGAGCGTGTGAGCAGCGTTTTCGCAGGTTAAGAAGGATCTTCATCATATACTGGTATGAATCTTTGTCTTAAAGCAGTGACGATGACTGCAGTAAAAAGTACACAGCTGGGCTCTGAAATGCAGTAGAAATACGAAGTAACAGTTCATTCTCATGTGTTTTCTGTTGTGTTTTCCATCAGCTGGCCTCTCGTGGAGTCCTTTCTCTCGCAGCGAGCACGTTTTCTGAGTATTTGCTGTTTCTGTGTTTGAACCTAAACTTCAGACATCCCATTTTTTTGGGACAAAAGAAACAGAGTGCACACATCCTCGCCCACCTCGTCCAAAATCACAAAAGCCCACAGTGTCTTCGGGGGTCCGTGAGGTTGTTTTTCAGCACTGTGAGTCAGTGGCAGCCTGGCAGAGCGCTGATGCTCCAGGCTTTAAAGCCCATTTCCTGCCTGGACTCTGCTGTGGAAACTACCTCTTCACACCCACAAACTCTTTGTACTTGTACTTGAAATCCAGACCGTGGGCAAACAAACAGCATCACAACACGTCTGATAAATAAAGCAGATGGTAAAGTTGTACCGCGGCGCACGGAGAGATACTACGACCACGACCCGCCCTCACACCTGAAGGACCGAGCAGCTCGACCGACGACGAGTCCCACAGTGACAATCTGAGGTCGCCGCGAGCAGAGAAACGTAAATATGAGTCGACCTAAAGGGCGAAAGACAGTGAAGCTGTTCATCTCTAGTTTCGCCAGCAGGGGGCGGCAAAGTGAAGTGAATGCAAATTTATGTAATATAATGATCACAGTAATAATCAATAATCACGTAATGGTTGTGCTACTGTGCTTCATAACTGTGAGGACTGTGCGTCACAGAGCCTCGAGTGTGAATGAAGAGTGGTCAGCTGACACGTGTCCGGCCAATCAGAGCTCAGCTTTGAAAGAAAGCAAAGACGTGAGATGGAATGAAATAAGTCTGTTTAATCAGTAAAACCTCAATTTATCATTGCTTTCTTAATTACAAACAGCAGCTGTGATGGAGGACGTTCCAAAAGCAGCTGATCGATCACGGATCAATATTAAAGTTCTAATGAACGCTTTGAAGAACGGGTTCATGAAGGTGAACACAGAGTGACTCCTCCTCATGATCTGAGGTAAACATCAACATCAACAACAGGAGGAGAGGAGAGGATGGATGGAAAGAAAGAAAGAAAGAAAGAAAGAAAGAAAGAAAGAAAGAAAGAAAGGAGAAAAGGGAGCAGGAGGAGAGGAAATGAGGAGTAAATTAAGGAAAAAGGAAAAAGAGACTGGAGGACAAAAGAAAGAAGCAAAGACTGAGAAGAGTTAAACCGATAAGAGAGAGTGATGAGGAAGTGATGAAGAGGAAGGAGAAGACAGAGGGAGGAGTGGAGGAGAAGCTTACATAATGGAGCGACACCAATCTGCATACTGTGGGGGATCAGGCCGTTACATAAAGGACTGACGCTGCTGACGAGGGCGGCCGATCGTTCCCGAGCACTCAGAGCGACTCCAGGCCACTCCTCCTCCTCCTCACTCACCCTCTCATCCTCACTCACCCTCTCATCCTCCATTTTCACCTCTGTGTAAGCATGCCTGGCACATCCCCCCCCACCCCCCCAAGATGAGATGTTCCAGCTTCTCTGGTGGAACAATGAGTGGTTACCCTCTCACCTGTGTGTGTGTGTGTGTTTGTGTGTGTGTGGTTTTATGTGTGTGTGTGTCTGTGTGTGTGTGTCTGTGGTTTTAGGTGTGTGTGTGTGTGTGTGTGTGTGTGTGTGTGTGATCTCTCACCTCTCCCGCCTCCTCTGCCTCCAGCGCTGTGAAGCTGAATGTAAGAAAATCTGAAAAACACACAAAAAAAATGACACGAAGGAGTCAGACTGAGAGCAGACAGGTGTGTGTGTGTGTGCGTGTGTGTGTGTGTGTGTGGTGGGGGGGGGTGCTGACAGGTAACAGGTACTGTAAAGCTCACTCATCAACATGCTGCAGTGTGTGAGGACATGTGGCTTTGTCTTAACTGTAACTTCCTGCAGAGACTCAGTCAGTAAACGCATCGCGGTGCTTTCAGGCGTTCTGGACACTGAGCTCCACTTTCGACCCTCAGCTCATTTCTGTGTCGGCTGTCAGGACTTTTCTCGGCTCCTCGTGTCGCGAGCGCCGCTGCTGCTGTGACACTCAGGGCGAAACAGCTCCCAGAGCGCCACCTGCTGCTCGTTAACCTCTCTGCAGTGAAGGCATTATGTCCTCATGTCCGGACAGAGACCAGTCTGCAGAGACGGACTGTCATCCTCCTGTAGTCTTTCACTGATTATCACAAGTGCAGTTGATCAATTAATCTTTAATCTCTAGAAATCTGTAATCTATGCACACAGGTATGTTTGCTGTGAGGAAATAACAAACATGAGAGACGTCCTCTCGTGTCCAAACTGGTTTAATGTGCACAGACAGGAGCAGAGACAGACGGTCGACCCTCACGCAGAGATGAGGGACGGATGAGCGAAGACGAGGCGACGGTCAGTGAATCGACGCTTTCTGATTTTCCAGATAAACGTTGGGACTTTCCAGTTTTCTATTTACAGACGTCTCATCCTCCTCGTGTCCAATCTCTCTCCGTCCCTCCCCCTCATCCCGCAGTCTCATTTTCTCTCCCTCTCTCTCCATCCCTCCATCTTTTCTTGTCGATAGCGGTGTCTCAGGGCTCAGTGACTCATCTGTGCTTCTCTCGCTGCTCGGCCATTTTTTCTCCTCCTGTCTCACTAACTAAATATAAGTCTGTAATCCTCGCTTCTGTCTCTGTCTTTGTCTTTCTTTGGGTGTCTCTCTCCTCCGTCTAAACCCACAATCCGTCCGTCCGTCCGTCCGTCCGCTTCCTCTGCACAGACAGGCAGGTCTTCTTCAGATGGAGATTAAACTGACTTTCACTCTGTTTATGAAGCTGCTTCAAACCTTAAACACAACTTATTTTCTTCTCACAATTCAGCCAGGTGATGTTTCTACGCTGCACAGTGAAAAGAGGGTTATGTTTGTGGGATGAGACGCTGCAGATGGACTTCATGTCCTCACACATGCAAACAGTGTTTTGTCTTGTTGTTGAGACCAAAGGGACGCGGTGGACGCTCTCTGAACCTGCAGACATCCTGATGAACGCCGGCGTCCCTCTGCTTTCCCCCGGATACACCAGGGTAAAAATAAAGGCAGGTGAGGCCGTGGCAACGCTCTGTGGGACCAGCAGGTGTCACTGTGGCTCTGCGCAGAGCGAGCCGCCGCCCGCCCGCCCGCCCGCCCGCCCGCCGGCCTGCCCGCCGGCCTCAGTGGAGGCTCGGTGGCGGTCGCTAACAGTTTATCCACCGTGCCGCCCTGCTGCTCGGTGCCAGGCTGGGATAATAAGCACAGTGAGCGAGGCCCGACGCCTCGTGGCTCTGCAGAGCGCGCTGACGCTCTCTGCCTGCGCCTGCCTCCGTCTCTCCGCCCTCCCTCGGCCTTTCTGTGCTAATCGCTGCTGTGGGACGGTGGGATTTCAGAGGAGGGAGCCAGCGTGTGTTGAATTAATGTGTGTGTTTGTGTGTAGCTCGTGCTCGTGTCTGTTGGCGTGTTGGTGAAAACATTAAATCTCCAAAATGTCAACTTTGTTGGAAAATCAGGCTTCTTTCAGCTGAACCACAGTCAGTTTCACACGTTAGATATGAAGATGACTCCATTTCCCACAGTGCTCTGCTCCATCACTGCCTGCCTGACTGATCTGACACTGAGCTGTTCTGTCCATCTTACTACAGTAAATAAGGCCGAGAGCTGCTGTTTACACTTCAAACTACAGTCAGAGGTCACGTGACTGTAAATGTGTCACGTCTGTGGACGACGGCCGCTGATTCGGTCCAGCAGAGGGCAGAAATGCTGAAGAAGACGGCAGCAGCTGTGATTGGTCAGATGTCTCGTCTGGGTCAACACATTTGACCCAATGAGGTGACCTGCTGAGACAGACGTCCAATCAACAGACATCAAACTGAACCCGAGCGGGAGAAAAGACTTTTCTCTGACCTGAAGACCACGATGAGAGCAACAAAGAGTGAGCTGTGAGGTTCACGTCCAGCAGGTAGACAGGTGTGTTTACACAGGCTGAACCAACGCCGCACAAGCTAACGCTAACAAACAAGCTAGTCCAGTCCAGTCGTCCGCTTTCAGGAAACAAGCTGAAGACAAGAGTCCAGACTGATCCTCAGCATCAACGAGGAGGCTGAACTGTCTCCTCTGCTGCCTCTGAGCAAGGCAGCGTGTGAGAGGAGAGTCCAGATCTGCCACACGTGTCCTGATTACGCTGATAAAAATCACGTTCTGTCAGTTAATCAGTCAATTAATAGAAAGTGATCATCAGGTTATTTCAGGCAGATTAGTGTAAGAACAGTTTAAGCTGAGCGTCGCTGCAATCACCACTGAACGCAGCAAACAGTAAAACACACAAATAATACTTTTGCTCCTGTAGCTGAGAGAGAGAGAGTGTGTGTGTGTGTGTGTGTGTGTGTGTGTGTGTGTGTCCAGGGGGAGAGGGTACTGATGACATTTCGGGGAGTGGTGAGTCAGGCTGACCAACAAACACCAGCTCAGTTCATACAGACTGAAGAAAAATCAGCCGCATTGAGATTGCCTCTGTGTGTGTGTGTGTGTGTGAGCGAGAGTGTGTGTGTGCGTGTGTGTGTGTGTGTGAGCGAGAGTGTGTGTGTGCGTGTGTGTGTGTGTGAGCGAGAGTGTGTGTGTGTGTGTGTGTGTGTGTGTGTGTGTGTGTGAGAGTGAGAGTGTGTGTGTGTGTGTGCGTGCGTGCGTGTGTGTGTGTGAGAGTAAGAGTGTGTGTGTGTGTGTGTGTGCGTGCGTGTGTGTGTGTGTGAGAGAGCGAGAGTGTGTGTGTGTGTGCGTGCGTGTGTGTGTGTGAGAGAGCGAGAGTATGTGTGTGGTAGAGATTAAACCCACAACAAATGGCCTGAGGGCCAGTGGGGGCTGCTGAGATTGCCTCTGTGAGAAAGAAAGTGTGTTTCTGCATGTGTGTGTGTGTGTGTGTGTGTGTGTGTGTGTGTGTGTGTGTGTGTGTGTGTGCATGACAAACTGTGTGTTTCCAGATGGGAGGTGTGTTATTACAGGAAGGAAAGGAGGGACAATATGATGAGCAGATAAAAGAGGTCGTAACATCACAGAGGAGCAGTGGAAGGTGGGCGATGGAGGGAGGAAGAGGAGGAGGAGGAAGAGGAGGAGGAGGAGGAGGAGTGAATCACCTGAAGCAAGAGGAGGAGGAAGGAAACACAGACGGAGGGACGGAGGGAAAGAAGGAGATCATGGAGGGTAAATAAGAGAGAGGAGAAGGAGAGTGGAAGAGGAGGAGAGGAAAACATGGTGGAGGAAGAACAAGTACAACTACCACAGTACAAATATTACAAGTAAAAGTCCCTCATTTAAAATGTAACTTAAGTTAATGTACACAAGTATGAGCCCTGATGTATACTTCCAGTACCAAAGGTCACAGTACTCAGTAGTAAAGGAGACTTTATTATTACATTAGAGTCACTGATGCGTTCATGTGTTCATCTCTTTAATGCAGCTAATTCAATGTATTTATATATATCTTATATGTATTATATATATATTTGTACTGCAGGGTAGTTTACAGGGTAATAACATCATAATTCATTCTGATTAGAGTCTGTGTAAAGTAACTTAAGTTATGAAATAAATAGAAAGCATAGCAGGAAATGGAAGTACTCAAGTACCTCAAGAGTTACTTGTACATGTACAGCAGAGTACTTAGTTACTTTCTTCCACTGGAGAGGAAGAACAGGAGAGAGAGGATGAGGAGAAGAAGAAAGTAAATGAGGAGAAAAAATGTATTTCTGACGCAGACACAAATATTTCTTTGGTCTTTTTTCTCGATTCACAGGTGCATTTTTTCCAACAGTGAATCACCTGCAGCCAATCAGATCTCTCCTTCCTTTTCAGACGAAGGCGAAGAGGAAGATGAAGGTGTTTGTGCTGGAAGGAAGAGGAAACAGGAAGTGATGGAAGCACAGAGTAGTGTCTGTAAACCTGCATGACGACCTCCATCCTGACAAAGCTTCGCTCTGCTCACCTGTTCACCTGCTCAGCAGCTCACCTGTTCACCTGTTCACCTGCTCACCTGTTCACCTGTTCAGCAGCTCAGGAACAGTTTACATTCTCTTCTATCAGCCTATAACAAATTTCTACGTCCATACTAACATGAAACCAGTCTGACGTGATGCAGCAGTTCAATCTGTTTACTGGTCAGGAAATTACAGCTGTGTGTGTGTGTGTGTGTGTGTGTGTGCGCGTGTGCGTGTGTGTGGTGTCACATGGTCAGTGAGCCAGCAGCACTGTGTACCTGCAGGTGTGTCTGTGTGGGCGTTTTCCAGGTGAGCGGCTGCTCTTTAAGTGTATTTTTAATGGAAGTGCGTTCAGCGGAGCGAACTGAACGACCTTCGTCCGCCTGGTTTATTAAAGTCGCCTCGTCTCAGATTTCAATTTCAAACAGACTTCAGACGAACCCCTCGTCTGTCCCCCCTCATCTATTCTTCCTCGTCTGTCCCCTCTCGTCTGTCCCCCCTCATCTATTCTTCCTCGTCTGTCCCCTCTCGTCTGTCCCCTCTCATCTATTCTTCCTCGTCTGTCCCCTCTCGTCTGTCCCCCCTCATCTATTCTTCCTCGTCTGTCCCCCCTCGTTACCTGAGGAGGAGAGAGGAGCTAACGACGAGCCCGTGAATCAACATGTCTGCTCCACAAACAGCTAAACCTGACTACGTGTCTCGCCGTCTGTCTCGCAGACGCCTGGACGCTGAAGTCTGGTCTGACCACATGCTCACATACTGATTGGCTGACCTGCCCGCCTCCCTCAGCAGCTACTCACCAATGACAGGAGCCGCTCCTCGGCGTCAGGCGGAGTCTGGCTCCAGGCACCAGCAACAAATCAAAAAGAGGGGAGGGGAGTGGAGTATTGGTTTGGGCGTAGAGATTGGTGGGTTGTGGGTTTGACTGACAGTTTCTTGTGTGTTATTGGGAGATGGCGTCATCGTCATGGGTGGGATTCAAGTCCACTACCGTCGTCCCCCGGAGCGAAGCCGCTGCCATCCCCTCTGCTGACGAAGACGGCTGCGAGTTTTTATTCACGCCTCCACCTGGAAGACAAAAGGAGGGAGTCAGATTAGGAGGAGCTGACGAGGAGGAGGAGTCACGTACTTTCTTTTCTTTCCTCCAGTTACCCTGCCCTGCAGAGGAGGAGGAGGGAGGCAGAGCGAGCACGTTGGCGCCCCCCCCTCCTCCCCCGTTGGTCTGGGAGCAGACGTTGGCGTGGCGGGCGGCGGCCTTCTGCTTGTAGTGGTTGCTGTGCAGCTTGTACTTCATCAGGAGGATGAAGATGAAGACCAGGACAGAGGCCACGATGATCCCCCCGATGATGATGATCATGGTACCTCCCAGGAACTGGAGATGAAGATGAAAAGCAGGCAGACAGTTAACCTCCGACGGCAGACCTGACTGTCCACCTTCAGAGACACTGTGCTGATCTCAGACCTGCTCAGGCTGACGCACTCACCTGGTCTCGTATGGAGTGACAGCGTCCATACTCTGTCTCCGTGCTGAAGGACACGCAGCCCACCAGCTTGGTGCCCGTCAGGGCCGTGATGCCGTCGTCATAGACCGCCAAGACGCACAGCTCGTAGTCTCGTGACGAGGCCAGGTCGCTCAGCAGGAAGTACTTGTGGTTGGCTGGGATCATCCTGAATGAGAGACACAGAGACAGAGACAAAGACGTCTTTCATTCTGTCCTGAGTCATAGATTCTCGAGTCGAGTTGAATTCAGGCCTCAACGCGTTCAGCTGGTTCACACGAGACCAGCAGCCACAAGAGGTCACATGACTCCCACAAAGCCGCTTCATTGGCTGAACTGTGCAGGGAGACAAACATGACACCTGACTGCGCGTGCGCGCGTGTGTGCGTGTGTGTGTGTGTGTGTGTGTGTGTGTGTGTGTGTGTGTGTGTGTGTGTGTGTGTGAACAAACTGCACTGACTGTGAAGGGGCCAAAGGTCATCGACTGGGAGTCAGAGGACGGACGGACAAAGATCAGAGAGGACACATTGGCTCTGATGCGTCTGTCGACACGCCTGAGAGTTTTCAGGTGCTTCTGGGGGTCAAAGGTCGTTGCTCTTATTTGAACACGACTCGAACCTTTGACTCATTATTTCATCTTTTCTGCTGAGACGCTCCCGCGTGTCCAAAGTCCCAGGACGCAGTGATTACAGGACGGCAGAGCTCAGGCACAGGAGCAAAAATCCATTCCAGCTCTCAGTGGACTGTCTCGTCTCCTCTGGAGGAGGACGGCGAGGAGGTGCTGCCGGTTATTGAAGCAGACACAATGAAGCTCCTGAATTCTGCTCAAATTGACTCATTTCTGTCAGCGTCCAAACGCTGTGTCCCTCAACAGCCTGGAGAATAACAGGACTCTGGAAACTTATTGTACCAAACCATTTGTCATACTGCTGTTGAGCTGGACGCTCGGCTTTCAGCCGGCCTGCAGGGACGCAGCGGTTCAGCACGCTGAGAGGTGAAGCTGCAGAATACAGCCGTTTGGTTGACTTCATCCTCTGTATACATGCCTGTTTTTAAGCCAAGTCTCAAGTTTACACTCTGGTTTAATTAAGTCACAGCTTCACGTGCTGCAACATCAACCACTGGGATTGTCAGCACAGCTGGAACTGGTTTCACTGGCTGCAAAACACACCATGCAAACTGGGAAAACGCCACAGTCAGTGGTGACCAGTCACCCAGATGTTTAGCATCCGCACTGTCGGACCTGAAGGCAGCGTCATGTGACGTCACTGTAGGGATCTGTGGTCACTGCGTGTACACGAGGGCAGAGGCAGCGCTCAGACTGCGACCTGCTGCAGCTGAAGCCGCTCCTGCATTTCAATGAGCCATCAAAGGCTCGTCTGCACAGAGAGCTTTGAATTCAAACTCTGCCACATCCACGATTCACACGCACCAGGAGACAAACTCCAGACACTTACCGGGTCGTTTCGGAAGGTTTCGCTCCACAAATGGACACGATGGCGATCAGACAGTCTCAGCGTGTCTTCAGGATGTGAAAACTCTGTCTGATATCAGCGTTCATGACGACCAGCACAGAACCAGCAGGTCTGCAGAGACAGAGGCTGAACCAGCATGTCTGCAGAGACAGAGGTCTGCAGAGACAGAGGCTGAACCAGCAGGTCTGCAGAGACAGAGGCTGAACCAGCAGGTCTGCAGAGACAGAGGCTGAACCAGCAGGTCTGCAGAGACAGAGGCTGAACCAGCAGGTCTGCAGAGACAGAGGTCTGCAGAGACAGAGGCTGAACCAGCAGGTCTGCAGAGACAGAGGCTGAACCAGCATGTCTGCAGAGACAGAGGTCTGCAGAGACAGAGGCTGAACCAGCAGGTCTGCAGAGACAGAGGCTGAACCAGCAGGTCTGCAGAGACAGAGGTCTGCAGAGACAGAGGCTGAACCAGCAGCTCCTCTGGTCATGAAGCTGGAGCAGTGTTTGTTCACACGTTCACCTTCATCATCATGTGACCACCTGTGGCCGTGAACATGGTCTGAGCGTGCAGGATGAGCTCGTCTTTGATGGATCTCCATCTACCGTCTTTTTTGTCCTGTTTCACTTCATCTCCACCACCTGAATGCTGATTTTTATCTCTCGTCTTAGCTTCAAGTCTCACATCAACAAGGTGAAGAAAACTTCATTTTTCCACCTCAGAAGCAGCTGAAGAACGAGCATCTGTGAGTGAAAAAGACGCTGAAAACGCCGACTCGATGATTATTTACTGACCTCCAGGAGAAAAACCCTGAGAGACTTCAGCTCGTTCAAAACTCTGCAGCTCGACATGAACCAGGACCAGGAGCAGAGACACGTCAGTCCAGCTTCAGCTGCTCTGCATGGACTTCCTGTCGCATTCAGACAGAGCTCTTCATGGGTTAGCATCAAGCTACGTCGCTAACTCCCTTCTTTATTAGAACACTGTGATCACCTGCTGCTGCTAACAAAGCTAAAAACTGACGTCTTCACTGTGACGTCCTGTCAGAGTCCTCAGACTCTGCTGTCTCACACTGATGCTCTGCTGCGTCTTATAAATATTGTTTACTTTACTTTATGCATCCTGTGTTGTGCATAATTATTATTATTATTATTATTATTATTATCATTATGTTGGTGTAGTTAATTATAATCTTCAAAGTGAACGTGCTGCAGCAGAGTGAAGACCCGTCCCTTTCTGATAATACCAAAGATTAAATCTGAAGTGGAGAGAATCTGCAGACAGAGGAAAGACGGACGGACGGACGGACGGACGGATGGACGCAGGAGGAAGTTTCCATTTTCAACAAGGAAATCAAAGGCTGCAAGGTGGAGATTAAAGATGGAGAGCGATGGGGGTGAAACGAGGACAAAGGGATGAGGACGAGGGGACAGGGTGAGACAGAAAAGATGGAGTCAAAGTGAAGACATGCCAGTTAAGACAGAAGATGAGACAAAACACAGGACGGATGAACAGAAAGCAGCTGATTAATGACGACATGAAAAGTTTACTAACGACGTCAGCTCTGATCTGAAGTACTGAGCGAGTACTCAGAGCCTGGTTTTACTTCAAAAACTACTACAAACACACGAGCGAGCGTCACTGCTGCACCCCTCCTCCATCACAGCTGCTCACCACAGCAGGACGAGACAGAAAACACCCAAACAGCAAGGACACTGACTGTGCCACCCTGAAGACACCAGAGCCTCTTCAGACTCCTTAAACTGATCTGAGGACAGATGATGACAGAGGACGGACGAGAGGACAGCTTGTAAGAAGAACAAAGAGCGAGGACTCGTCCTCCATCACAGTGTCACAGTACTCTGCTGGACGCAGTAAAGATGCTGTGTCCTTCAGAGGCAGCAGGCAGCATCAAACGAGCTCTGATCCTCCACCCGTCCCACCTCCACCTCTACAGAGCCAACACGTCCTGCTGCAGACTAACCCTGGCACTGGAGGACATCACTGGACGGACATGAACCACGTGGACGTAAACAGAGGCGGACACATGTGTTAGTTCACACTGCGAGCAGCTGAAGGCTGCAGCTCCACGACAGACGCAGAGTGTGTGTGTGTGTGTGTGTGTGTGTGTGTGTGTGTGTGTGTGTGTGTGTGTGTGTGTCTGCAGGTGTGTGTGTGTGTGTCTGCAGGTGTGTGTGTGTGTGTGTACATTATATACATGAAGTTTATGCTTTTCTGCTCAGTTTCTCGTGCAGAGTCTGCTGTGGATAATAAAGCACAGTTATGTACCACTGCACAGCAGGAAACAAAGATATCTGTTTAGTTGAACTATATATATTTCAGGCAAACTAAGGAGCCCCCCCCCACAGAAACTCTGGCCTCGGGCCCCTGTGTTGATCCGACCGTGCTGAGCAATGAGCCAGCGTCTCTGTGAAGGTTACTCTTCGTGCTGAAGCTGAACGCTGCGTAATGAAAATCAGTGAGGATCCGACATAACTGCAGTTTAAACATGTCGGCACGGCGGTGTGTATCATTTTAAGCTTTTGCATAATGCAGAGCTCGTAATGTAATGAAATACGTTAGGATTTATGGAGAGGCGCGACCTGGAGTGCTGCCTCCGTCTGCTCACGACAGCTTTGTGAATAATGCAGCAGAGTGTGAAATAGAGCCGCCGAGGCTAAATCCACGTTTCATACGGAGCGCTCCACGTTAGCATCCTGCAGGAGCCTCCACTCGCCTGAGCGCCATCGTTAACCTGCCTGGAAACAGCAGCACACAGCTCTCCTTTTCTGCTGGACAGGTCACAGGTTTGATTCCTGTCCTGAGCGTTACATCCTGTCAGACTCTCCGTCACTCTGGATGTGGACGGTGGTGAGAGGACGCTGCTCAGCATGTCGGCTCCTCAGAGGACACTGGCTCCGGGTCTGGACCTGAGCACAGCTGCCTCGTTCGTACTTTCGGCTGTTTGTGTTTGCGAGGTTTCGCTCTTTAACCTCGAGTCATGCACGTGAATCCTCTCTGTGGACCGTTTTGGAGTAAACGCTGCACAGGTTTAGCTTTTTGGAGGCTGTAATCCATCACGGAGCGCTGCATCAAACCTGCATTCATTCTGGTTTCCTGCATCCTGAACCGAAGCGCAGCCTGTGTTGAAACCATCTCACAGCAGTTCTGTCGCTGAAGGGTTTGAGCAGAGTGGAAAGCTCCGGCTGCTGGACCAGCGCCTCCAAACGATGAGCTGTGATGATCTGCGGTGGGATTATCTCCTTTTCAAAGGAGGTTTGGTCGAGATCGGCGCAGATAAAGATGCAGAATGTCTGCAGAGACAGAGACAACTTCCTGTAAAGCGTCCAGTTCTTTTCCACCAGCTCCATCCACAGATGATGGGAGTGAGCCGGAGAGGCCTTTCTGGACGAAGGTGCACCAATAAAAAAGCTCACGGGGGGTGAGAGCGGGCCAACAAGCCGAGTGTGTAATTGACAGCAGTGAGTCAGAGCTGTACAATTAGCCGTGAACCTGAGGGAAGCAGCCTGTCAGCCATCCGAAGACGGCGGGCCGAGGACAGCGGACAGAAAAGCTCACCGTTAATCCAATAACCAGGAAAGTGTGAAGCACGAGAAGCAGAGTTTAACGACCAGATCAGCTTTCAGGGAACACGACTCCTGAAGACGACCTGGACCTGAATCCATCTGCTGGTTTATTTTGCTTTTTGATTTCAGCCCCTGAAGAGGGACTTCATGGAGACGCCGCAGAGGGATGAAATATACATGGACCATCCCTCACAGCCCGGATTCAAGGTGAGGGTGAGCTTCATCCCCCTCATCCTCTGAATATCAACGAGGAGCGAAAGACAGAGGGTGAAGACGAGGAGGACGAGGAGAAGAAGAACAAGCATGCTGGTCCCAGTAAAGTCTATTGACAGGAAAAGCAGGGTGAGTAATTTAACCATAAAAACAAAATGCCAGTCAGGCCGTATTTTCAGCTCCTCTCGGCGTCTACAATCCTAAACTCATCTCTCAACATTTAAAGAGGACTAGCTTGAGATTCAGCTGCAAACAGAGACACAGAGAGAGGGACGAGAGAGAGAGGGACGAGAGAGACGAGAGAGAGAGAGAGGGATGAGAGAGAGAGAGAGACAGCCGGCAGAGACGAGAGCGAGCATCATTAGTGGGAAAGGTCAGCGTGGCCTCGGCTCGGCTTCACTCGACCAACTTCTTCCACACACGCAGGCACGGAGGCGCTGCGAGTTTAATGGCCGGCAGCGTGTTCAGTGAAGAGGTGAGGAGGTCGAGAGATAATGGCGTCGGACGCAGATCCTGGTCTGCTGAGTATGGAGCGTGAATGAACGGAGCGAATAAAGAGAGACGATAACTCCAGACTGAGGAGACGGACGTGACGTCTGCTCGGAGGGTCGGTCCTCTTCTCGTTACCCGGCACCAGTTTAAAAGCTCAAAACAAAGCAGCTCTGAGGGAAACGGCGTTTCCTCGCAAACGCTAATGGAAGATGCCGCCTCCTGCTGGTGACAGGAAGCGGCACAGTCAGCGTCTCTGCGCTCACACTGCCCGGTCTGTCACGTTATTAAACGCCTGCAGCATGAACGTTGACTTGAGCATGAAGCTCGAACAGCGTCTGCACCAAACCTCATGACAAATCCATCAAATTCTGTCTGACACGTTTGACTGGATGCTAAAAATAGATCCCACGCTGCCGCCTGCTGACATGGAAACTCTCAAAATTCTGACTTTGTTTTTCAACCTGAATGCAGCAGGAAGGATGATGTAAGAGTCGACCTCCCGCCGTCTGCAGCCGGGACTCCAGGAGCTCCGAGTGCGAGCGATCTGCGCCTAAAAGCCCGGCTGTCGTCTCCTGAGCTGCATGTCTTCTGACCGGAGACCCGGAGGGACAAAGTGACATTTGGCTGATGGAGGGAGGAGGACAGAAGAGGAGGAAGGGCAGACGTATTCAGAGGTGATATGATGGAGCGAGGGGAGACGAAGGGGAGGAAGATGACGTTACAGCGACTGCGAAGGTCTGATGGAGGGACAGAAAGACGGAGACGAAGGACGACGAGACGTAGTAAGAGAGGAAAGATGACGCCTCATCATCTCAGCAGAATATGATCAGCTGTCAGTTCCTGGACCCTTCTCTCCTCCTTCCTCAGCTCCTTCCACCTATCTCTGTATCAGCTGAGTCAAGGAAACATCTCCTCCTCTTCTTCACAGCACTGCATCACTCCCTCCATCCTCCCTCCCTCCCTCCATCTCCCTCGTCTTCCTCTCTGCCTCTCTCTCTTCTTTAATCTCTCCTTCGAGAGGCAGGCAGGATGGTAATTAGACAGCTGACACACACACACACACACACACACACACACACACACACACACACACACACACACACACACACACACACACACACACACACTCCTCCTGGTGTGGGACAGAAAGAGAAAGAGGAGAATATTAAAGGAGGGAGAATCAATGGATTCATTTCCTGCTGCTGACAGAGGTTGATCTCTCCCTGGACCCATAATCCTCGGAGTGAGAGAGGGAGCGAGGGGTGAAGGAGAAGCTGCTCAGGTTATTCTTACCCTGGGGCAGAACTGAGAGGAAGGAGGGAATATTGTAAAGATACAACCTTTCCTCCTCCTCCTCCTCCTCCTCCTCTCCACAGACAGAGATGAGGAAATGTCGATCTGTTATCTTGACGTTTCTGCCGGCGCAGCACACCGAGCTGAAAACCTGAGAGTGCGAGGAAACAGAGAAGAAGAAAAAACAGCAGGGAGGAGGAGGAGGAGGAGGAGGAGGAGGAGGAGGAGGTGCTGAGATGGAGAGCGAACACTCTGACTGCAGCGTTCAGCTCCCTCTCTCTCTCCGCCCGTGCTCTCCGGCGGTTTAACAGCGCGTCTCCTTTAGTTCCGCCTCCTTCGTTGCTCCTCCTGTGACATCACGACGTGAGCCTGAACAGAACCAGAAATCCAGCTGTGGCTGTTCATGGCCGTGTCCTGCTGTGTGAATAAGCAGGTATTTCACTGGTGACACCTGATTGTTCCACAGATTTCGCTCTTTCACTGATATTTCTGTGCTTTTAAACTGGCTGTATTCCCAGTTCTCTTCTTTGACGTCCATGTTTTTAAACTGGAGTCACACTCCCTGCATGTGCACACACACTTGGCCAATGAAGTCAACTGTGTGTGTGCTCGGTTTCAAACGCCCGGCGGCACCTCCTCGTGTCACGGCTGATAGCTCGGAGCCAAACGGCCCTCTGAGGTGAGGCAACGCTCGCGGGAAAAATCAGGTGACAGGCGCCCAATTTAAAAACCTGGTGAATTTTGAGCATCTATTTCATGCGTAATGCATAATTTGCTCAGCTGAACTGTGCTCCCCTGCAGCACAGGCAGCGCTGATAACCCAGAAGACGGCCGCTGAACTTCTGAAATTTTCATTGCCCCATTTGTCACGGCGCTATGATAGGGCAGCAGCAGCCTGCGGGGAGCAGACGGCGGCTTCCGACTGGAAGATCAGCGGCTGAGAAAACGAACGAGCAACCCTCCTTCCTCCCACCATCCCTCGACAACGTCCACGATGAAGCCCACAGCCGCCGCCACCGCGCTGTGGCCGGCTGCAGCTGCTCAGCTCTCACAGTTAATGCAGCTCAGCAGAACTGGACGCCTCCCAAATGTGAACATGAAGCAGGCCAGAGAAGAACAGCAGGCGCTCGCTCCGCTTTCCCTGGAAAGATGAAGGTTAGAAAAAGGCCGTGCACGCTTTGGATGAGCTGTTTGTGGGGAGGCCGGCTGCATCCACGCTCTCAGAACCGTGGGCAGAGCAGGTTTAGAGGAGAAGAGGTCGGCTTTGAGGGAAAGGAAAACAGAAAAACCAGCAGATGAACCTCAGCAGAGCAGGTGTTTTATCACAGGTGTGCAGGTTTCAGCACGTCTGCTGATGCTTTTAGCTGTCTGCTGGTCGTAACAGTGGACACCATCCCGTCACATGGCTGCTTCACTGATTCTGGGTCAGTTTAAGATCCACTGCAGCTGCAGAGTGCAGAGTGCAGAGTGCAGAGGAGGTGCAGAGGAGGTGCAGAGGAGGTGCTGAGGAGGTGCAGAGGAGGTGCAGAGGAGGTGCAGAGGAGGTGCTGAGGAGGTGCTGAGGAGGTGCAGAGGAGGTGCTGAGGAGGTGCTGAGGAGGTGCAGAGGAGGTGCAGAGGAGGTGCTGAGGAGGTGCTGAGGAGGTGCAGAGGAGGTGCTGAGGAGGTGCAGAGGAGGTGCAGAGGAGGTGCTGAGGAGGTGCAGAGGAGGTGCAGAGGAGGTGCTGAGGAGGTGCAGGGAGCCCTGCATTTAGATTTGAAAAGCTGTCTGGTGCTCACTCATGAAGCTCACTGTAACGGTACCTGTGACGCAGGCGGGCTCGCTTCGTCCATTATATCATCATGTTTGACGTTTAATGAGTCTCTGGAGACTCTCAGAGATCCAGGTGGACCAAAGTGTGACAGAATGTCTCACATAGACCACAGAAAACACCTCTGGATGTCGTCAGCTTCATGCAGCCTGCAGCTTCACACGTCCATGTGCTTTAGTTCAGTTCAATGCCTGCACATCGTGATCGTATTCACCAAAAACTCAGAACTCCCAATCCTGGCCAGACGCGGGTATAACACGTCTAACTCTGCAGAGTAATGCAGCCTGAAGAGACGCAGCCGCTGTGTTTGGGGCTGCAGGCGTTTCGTGGCGTTGAGATAAAGAAGAACTACCGCCAGAGAGTGACGGTAATTACAACCATGGATGTGAAGTGCAGCGCGGCGCAGCGTGCTGAGTGTGCGATGATGAACAGCTCGGCGCCGCTCTGACTGGCAGAGTCTCTGCAAAGCCTGCGCCAGACTGCAGAGGCGGGGCAGAGAGGGCACGGTGGGCGTCGGGAGTCTCTTCTGTTACAGCGAGCGGTGGAGAGGCCGATAACTCTGCCAGAGAGCTCCACTTGTTTTAGAAAATGTTTTGCACTTAAAGTCAAAAGTACAAGTGCTGCCGCCGGGAGCTGAAACGAGAGCTTTTACTTGAGTCATGGATTATGAGAGAGGCACGGCGGCACAGACCGCCGCCTCAGCACCAAACTCACGCCCTCACATCGTACGGTGGCCGACAGGGACAAAGCTTGGACTGGACTAGGAGGGACCGGAGTCTGATACCTTCATCAGACGCTTTCAGGATCAAACGCTGAGAAAATTAGTGATTTGATGTGGACGTTTGAAGAGTTTTGTCTTTTTGTTTGAGCACTGATTTCAGCCACTCGGCCTCCACGTTACCGACGCGTTCAAGCAGCATTACCTCATGTCTGCAGCCGGCGCAGCGCTTCGTCACCACAGACATCTTCTCTGAGCCTCTGCTGCTTCAGACTCTGGAGCCTCACGCCACAGAACAACAACAACAAAGTCTGTTTGGTCACAGTGTCACATGTACTCATGAGAATCTGTTTGCTCTGAGCGCCATCAGCTGATCGATGCTCGGTCACTCTTCAGTCTAAACGTGCCGCCGGCTCCATCGGAGCAACTGCAGGCAGTGAACGCAGAGCTCAAGGCAACAACGTCAGCCGGCGTGAAAGAGCAGCAGAGAGAGGTTTTGTTTCACTTCCCAGCCGAGCCACAGATTCAGACTGCTGACCTTTGAAACACGAGAAGGCTGCATCTCTGTGCCTTCAGGTGAGGAGGGGGGAGGAGAGGGGAGGGAGGGGAGAGGAGGGGAGAGAGAGGAGGGAGGAGAGAGGAGAGAGGAGGGAGGAGAGAGGGGAGAGGAGAGAGGCAGCGACGCTCAGAAAACCAGAGCTGCACAGCTCCCAGTCTGTTCTCACTGGTCCAGAACCAGTTCAGCTGATCCTCCCTCGTCTCTTTATCTGTGATGACTGAAAAATAAAAGCCTGTCCTGTTTGAATAAACCATAAATCTGAGTCCTGCAGTCTGATTATGAAAATGAGCCATAAATCACATCAGAAAGAGACGCAGGTCCTTTTTCTTGTTGGGTTTTATGGAGACGCAGTGACCAGCAGTCCTGGACTCCAAATGAAACCACTCAATAAATCATCTGTAATTGTCCTCCAGGAGGACGGCGTCGTCTCCGAGCGCCTCCCACACGACTTTCACCAAACACTTTCTAATGTCTGCAGACGTTCGGCCAGTTTTCTGCTCAGAGACGACTTCACGGCCGGAGTTCGGCCGACGGTGCTCGTGCTCGGTGGAAACAGGAAGCAGACAGCGGTCTCTCACGTCCAACTGTCTCGTCTTTACTCGAGACAGACAGTCTCTTAAAGCTCAGCTCATACTTTCTGGGCTTTTCACAGCTGTTCATCCTGACGTGTCGAGACATTAATCACACACTCATGGAGGAAGATGACAGTGAATCAATCGCGCTGAGCTCGACTGAAGTCGGGGGTTCGACCCGCTGACGCCAGCCGCCTGGTTTGACGCCCTGCCCGCTGTGGGAGGACGGCGAGGTCGCCCCCCCTCAAACGGCCCGTTTGGCCGCTCGGCCATGTGCTGCCTCCAGCTGATGAGAAAAGGCTGGCTGGAGAGCCTTTGGTGTGAATGAGAATGAGGCCGCGGACACGTTTCAAACTGTCACTTGTCAGCCCTCCAAATGCTTCGTAATAACACTCAATTATACAGTCTGAATGGCGTTGCTAGGTTACAGAGCTGGCTAAGTGGCTGATGGGACATCCGGCGGCCGCTCAGCATCGTGGGCCGACGGAGGGTCCGTGCTCAGCCACTTGGCAGCTCGAGCCTGAAACATGCTCTGAAATCCACATCTGCTGATTAGGAGGTGCAAATCACGTCCACAAGCTGCTGCAGGAGGCCGGAGACGTGAGACAGACAAAGGTCTCCTTCAGGGAGGACACGCTGCTCCTCCACCTCCTCAGCGTACGTTTGAGAAACGTCTGCTCTGCTGTGAACGTGTGATTGGACAGCAGGATCTTCAGAGGACGTCCCCTTTCATTTGTTTCTGCAGCACACGTCCTGCAGGTTGATTCTGTCCTCTCTGGACTCTTTTCTGTCTTTTTAATCATCGTCTCCACGAATCTTAACCTCAGCTTCTCTCTGCATCAGCTGCGTTTCACTGAACGTCCTGATCTCCATCAGGATCAGCCAACCTTCACCTTTTCTTCTGTCTCCACCCGTCTGACGCCTGAGCCCTCCTGAGGACGAGGGGTTTCCTGAGCACCAGGACGGACTTTTACTTCAGAAAGCAAACTAATGATGAAAATAACATCACTCTAATGTTCAGCTGCTCTGAGATCTGTTTCCTGAAGCCACATCACAGTTTTCTTCAGCCTTTTGTTGCTTTTTCACTTCCAGAGACCCTGAAACAGCCTGAAAAGCCCTGAAACAGCCTCCTACGCCAGGAAGACCTTGGTGATGACTGCCCACACAGGGACTGGAGCACACACAGAGACACACACACACACACGCGCACGCACGCACGCATGCACACACACACACACGCGTACACGCACGCACGCACGCACACACACACACACACACACACACACACACACACACACACACACACACACACACACACACACACACACACACACACACACACACAAGCTCCCTCTCACCTGTATATGAGTATATCGTCTGTCGAGCTGTTGTACTGGATCTGGTACATGCGGACTCCTGGGATGTGGTTCTGGGGGGGCCATCTGATGGTGGCAGAAGTGGACGTCAGGTCCGACACGCTGACCCTCTGCTGGTCGGACCGCGCCTGGCCCCCGCTGACGTTGGACTTGATGGAGGTGGGGATGTCCGAAGGCCCCGGGTCGGGGTCCAGCTTGGGGTCAAAGTGCGGTGAAGGGTTGACGACTAGCTCGACGGGGGCGGTGGCCTCGCCGGCCGCGTTGGACGCGATGCACGTGAACTTTCCAGAATCCTGGAAATCATGGGAAGAAGAAAGAGAAACCCGACATTCATCCTCTCTCCCTCTGAAACCAGTTACAGTGAAGTGACTCTTTAAATCAGCTGCAGTACAAGTACACGCAGTACCCTTCAGATCCTACCATGAAGTACGGTGTGTAGAACTACTGCAGAGTACCAGAATGTACCAGAAGTAATAAAACAAATGGAGCTAAAGATTTCCTGGTGACCAGCCAGCAGCTAGCATGTTCATATGCTAATTATCCTGCTAAACACTGCAGTACTAGTATTTGCAGTTCCACTTCAGTGTTACTTCGACCTACAGTGTGAGAGCAGGAGGCATTGAATACTTTCCATCAGCTCGTTTTCATGCTGTTATTTAATGAAATTAGTAAAACCATGAGGCTGAGTTCACTTTCTAATCGATCATGAAGAGCTCAAAACAAACGTTTCTAAATGCACCGATGAAAAGAAGCCACGCTCTGACCTTGACGGAGGCCTTGAGGATGTCCAGCGAGCCGTTCTCGTAGCAGACGGTTCTGGACGTGTTGCCGATCAGCTTCCCATCGGGACTGACCCAGTGCGTGGACGGCTCGGGGTCCCCGATGGACTTGCAGCGCAGGCTGACCTCCTGCCCCTCCATCACAAACATCTTGGAGGTGTGGCGAGTGATCATGGGCGGCTCGCACACGAACTCCTCCTGTTAGCGGACGAAGACTCAGAATTAATCACACAGGAAATGATGTCAGAGCCTGGAGGTCACGCCACAAACAGTTACAGTTGACACGTAAACAGACGTGTGTCCAGATGTGCTCGCCACCGTTTGGCCTCCCGGCCCATCGTTTCATGCTAAACATTATGGCTCTGTCCGCTGTGCTGTTCCACCGGCAGACTTTCAGAGCAGCTTCAATTGTTCACACATGAAGATTAAGTGATCCCAGAGTTTTTCAGCCCGTGCGATATTTAAAACCCACCCAAGGGCACCTAAGCCGACCTAAAGCCAGCCAAACCCCGTGAAGTAATACTGCGAGGCCAAGCAGGCCAGCCCAGGCTTACCAGGGCTTACTCCTCACTCTACCACCCAGACCTTCTGTGGGTCCTGCTCGGCTCTCGTTGCCTGCAGAGATGATTGCTGACCTGATGACTGCTGGGACGCAGCTTCACATAAAGCACCAGAGCCTTTCAGTCGTGTATTACACTCTAACCCTCAATTGCTCCTGTGAAGCTCTGAGTCAAAGCCTGTGATTGAACTGGGCGGCTCCCCGGAGTATGTGTGTGTGTGTGTGTGTGTGTGTGTGTGTGTGTGTGTGTGTGTGTGTGTGTGTGTGTGTGTGCGTGCGTGCGTGCGTGTGTGTGTGTGTGTGTGTAAGCATTAGAAAGTGAAGTTTGGCATTGGAGGGAAAAGAGTGTGAATACTCATTTGGTCTTTATAAATATCTGGTTTGTCCAGTTAAACCTCACATTCTGACCCATTCGAGCAGAGTTCGGCCTCTGATTTCGGAGCTTTCCAGCAGAAAAGAAGCAGCTTCATCGATTTCAAAGCAGGCGGCTGACGGCTAATGCCAGGCCTGTGATGGATGCAGCGGAGGCTCACTTGTCCTTGCAGCGGGAGAGAGGCTATTAACTCGTGGAGTATTAACATGCCCAGGCACTTTGGTGACACCGAGGTCTCTGGATCGACCTCTTTACGAGGCTAATCCTCTTATAGTGATCCTACAGCACCTCTCTGAAGGAGGTCCACGACTATTACTCGAGGTGAGGCAAAGGTCTGTGCATCATCCTCTCTGAGATGATACCAATTAATCCCATCTTTATCCCAAGGTGCACCTCTCATGGCTCTCAGACAGCACAGAGGCGTCGGCCCCTCTACGTCCTCCTCTTTAAGCAGCGTCTGCAGCCACAGAAAGTAATTCGGCTGTTATCCCACCAATCATCATGCAGCTCTGTGATCGCACTGAAGTATTCTCCCAGCAGGTTTAGATGAAGAGCACATCTCTCAGCAGCTCCTCGACCTTTGGCCTCACACCATCTCACCGTTATATTCGGCAGCTTGGCGCTCTCTGAGCTGCTGTCATGCTTTTTGTGGCCATTAGCTTTCATAATATGGTAAAAACATGACTCCTCCACAGAGTGAGAGAGGAGCGGTGGGCTGCTTCCTCACACTGAGGGCAGCTTTTCTTCATGCAGACACATGATATCAGAGATGGTTTCCCTGCCTGGTTCGTGATGCGTTCACTGTTCATCCCGCTAGCTGTGGCGTCTCAGAAACAACGAACAGAAGAGCTGGAAAGTGACGAAAAGCAAGAAAAAAAGAGAAAACCAACCTCTGAACTTCAGCACATTAACAACATGTGAAGAGGGTTGTCAGCCAATCACGGCTCACTGGGGCTGCTGATGCACTGATTGACAGGGAGATGGACCAATCGGGACAGTCGATGTCTTTCAGTGCTCTGCATGCTCGTTTGATTTAAACTGTCTGATGAAAAGTAGCTTAGCATAGATCAGATTAGCATGAACACTTCTGTTCTATTTGTGCCTTAACTGCCTTAATCTTACACTTATCTTAAACCACATCCTGGGGATTTTCTGGACATAAACTGGAGTGTTTTACAGCCCCTGAGGCAGAAACACATGATGAAACGTCATGGCTGCATGTCCAACTCCACGACTCCACAGGTCCCCCCCCGGTGTGACACCACCCATCTGCTGCTGTGTCCCTGTGTGTGTGAGAGACTTCCTGTGTCCACTGAGGACGATGAAAAAGTCTTTTTGCTGCAGGGTTTCATGACACCAAACACACAGGATGTAATTTCTATGACCGATGTGCTGAAACGAGGGATTTTTCCAACATATTTGTATTAGCCAGCTAATGATAACCAGAGGCTCCTGTTATCAGTATCTGTGTTATTATTCCACAGAGCTAACGAGATAAACGAGAGGCCAACAGATGATCATGATCATGAAAACTGTCTGCACTCAGTATCAGAGCAGGTCTGGAAGAATCTCTTCGTTTAGACCCAAATCCAAAGCTGAAGAGTTGGACATGTAACACGAACGCGACGTAAAATCCCAGCGACCACGAGCCTTCATCTCTAAACATCAGACGTGTCTCACCAGCTGTGTCTGATACACCTTCCATTATTTTCTTACATCTGGACACCTTATGTACCTGCAGTCTTGAACAAACCTCTCTGATGGTCCAGAAGTATTTGCCTGCCAGGTCTTTGGGTGAGGCGCAGGTCTCCAGGTCGTCCTCGCGGGTCAGTCTGCGGAGCCAGACCAGCTCACAGTTACAGTGCAGAGGGTTCCCGCCAAAACTCAAGACCAGCGCTGTGAGAGGAGAGCCCTTCATCTTGGCGTACACCGGGATGCGCAGGAACAGCGGGTCTGGAGGAATCTTCTTCAGCTTGTTGGACGTCATGTCCAGTCTGGTGATGGGGACAGAGACACAAGGAAGAGACAGGAAACAGAAGAAATGATTGGAAGGCTTCATAGTTAGCTTGCCAGCTAGTGAAGCTGACCTTTGACCTTTTGGACATAAAATGTCATCACGTCATCGTTTTGTCCTCTGAGACATTTTGTCATAATTAGCGTCTGTCTGACGAATCCTTGTCCCTCATGTTGGATTTGACTGAATCTGACAGTTTGAAGACCAAAATAAATGAACTCCACCACAGTTAGCTTTAGCTTAGCTTTAGCTTGATGGACAGGTGGGAATCTGAGGTGGTGGCCATGTCTAACAGGGGGAGACGGGGAGGGAGGGGCTGTGAATGGTTGTCCTCACTCAGACCACAGCTCTCCTCTGTCCTCCATCTGTCTTCATCGTCTGGAGCAGAAAGAACTGTAAACGTCTGCTGAAGGCGCAAAAACCTGAAAACTGCCTCCACTACTTTCACTTTTTTAAATTAAATTTACCCGTGAAGAAGAATTCTCTGACAGTGAAACTGAGCCGAATAGAAGCAGAGCCGTTCAGTCATTCCTCTACTGTCCATTAGTGATTTTTTCTCCTGAAAGGAGCGTGAACAGGTGTGAACCGGTGTGAACCAGTTTGATACGGTGTGAACGGGTGTGAACGGGTGTGAACAGGTGTGAACGGGTGTGAACCGGTGTGAACAGGTGTGAACCGGTGTGAACGGGTGTGAATGGGTGTGAACGGGGGGACCTTTGAGAGTTAAAGCATGTAAACTTCAGACTTTAAATCATCCCAGTAAAGACAAAAAGAAAGAACATTATTATTATTTTCCTTCAGCGTCTTAGAAATAAGCTCCTAACGTTCAGTGACGAGGAGCTGCGAGTTAGTTATTAACAGGAAGTCGAGCATCAAAGCTGTTTACAGATTGTAAACAGACGATGACGATGAATCCGATTGGTGTTTGACGCTCAAACATCAGGTTCCTGAAAAATCACCTCAAACCACAAAGATCTTGATGACTCAGCATTTCTGAGCTCAGTTTGTGCTTTAAGTCCTCTTTCAGCCTCATCAGGCTCGTTTTTGGCAGGAAGCTGTTTCCAGCGAACGAGCTCTAATGATGACGGAGGTGGAGACCAGAGACACAGCAGAGTGGACATCAGACTGCTGCTCGTCAGGTGGACAGACGTGTCTGCTCTGTCTCTGCTGTGTCCGACGTGTTTAAAGGCCAAAACATTAGTGATCAACAACTTTATAAGATGCCACATAAGAAGCCACTCTGCCCCCTAGAGGCCAAGATGAGCAACTACTGCAGCTCTAAAGGTCTGATGTTAAGGTCAATAAAGATCAAAGGCGGAGGAGAAGAAGAAGCTGTCTGTCAGCAGAAGTGAAGCTGAATGAAACACACTGATTGTAGGCAGAAAATACACTAAAGTAGCTCACAAGAAAAGCAAAGGACAGAAAATGAGATCCAGCAGAGGACAAATATTGCAGGGTGTATTTTTGTCATGCAGCACTGCACCGTCTCTGGTAATTGAACAATAATTCGCCGGTGAAACACTGGACCTGATGACTGGTAATAACACCGCAGACTCAAACATTCACCTTCGTCAGCAACAAACGCAGGAAAGTCCATTTTCCCCCAAAGTCCCTCCAGAAATATCGGACAGCAGCGGCGATGACTTAACAAGAAGTTAATAAAGCTGCTGAGAGCAGCGAGCGCGCCGTGCTTTACACATTTCAATTATGTCATTCCACAGGCAGCGGCGGAAACGGCGGTGGATTCATGTGTGAGTGCGGACCAGCCACACCGACACGCTGCAGCTTCCACCAGCTGCTGCAGAAGTTTAGTCTCCGAGGCGAAAACAAGCATTTCAGCCTGTTTAATAAACGCAGAGTGTTCATCCATCTTACACATCAATTACTGCTGGTCGCTGGGACGTAAATTGGAATTGATTACTGTTAATGGGGTTCAAATGGTATTTTGTGCCACTAGAGTGAAAATATTCACTCATATAATGAGAAAATCTGTTTGGAAAACACTTTTCAAAGGCTGAAGCAGGAGTGCTTTACAGGGCAGAGGGCGGTGAAGTCAGGCCCAGTGAAACAGGAAACCAGAGAAGAAGAGGAAACAAGCATCCCCTTTAACTGTGGAGGCGCTGCAGGTCAGACTGTGGACAGTGTCCCCGCACAGAGTGGACTTTCAGGTTTTAGTCTGCTGCTGTTTGCAGCTTTAACAATGACAAAAGTCCATCCTGATGGTGGACGGTGGAGACGCCATGATGAAGACTGATGTAGAGTATCGTATGCATTTATTAAAACTTATTTGTCTAAACGCTTTCTGATAAGAGCAGACGGCTTTTACTCCCTGCAGCTGGACGGGGCGAGGACAGGAGGTCCAGTCTAATGTGTCTCAGGGTCTGTGACGCTCACAGGGTCTCCATTAGTCCTGTGTGTAAACAGACTGACTGGCAGCAGATCTTTGAGCAGAGCGAAGAGGAGCAGCCTGAGGTCACATCTCCATTCTGTCAGGGTCGGCGCGGGCCCGAGCATTTACCGCCGTCCACTATCGATGTGCCGCCAGGCGAGACGCTGCTGCCCCGACTGCTCCTGCGGCGCTGACCAGGTCGCTGAGCGTCTCCCAGCTGCTGAACAGCTGTTTGCCTGCTGAGCCTTAAAAGCTCCACCTCCATCACAGCGAGCTGCGACAGGGATCGTCTCAAACCGCCCAGAGCTTCGGTCTTACTGGTTTAACTGGTTTGAGAATCAACAGAATGAAAGGCAGCGTGGGGGGGGGCTCCTTTTCATCCTGGTGCGTCCTCATGCTGTTTGTTTAGACTCTGTCTCTGTCTGTCTCTGGAGGACTCAGAGTTCATTACATGACTGACTCACTGTTCATCCATAGATTTCTGTGAGGCTCTTCCTCAGTTTGGAGGGTTTTCCATCGTCTGGTGACACATTTAAACACACATGACGAGTGTCCGAGTTGGCTGATCTACTTCGATTCAAAGCTGCACTGATGGAGTTTCACACCAGCAGCAGCAGAAAACATCCTGAACCACCACGCTAACACCTTATATGCAGAACAGCTGCTTATTTACACCAACATTCAGCCGCTTTCAGCCTCATTTTGAGAAAGATAACAAGCTGATTAGCAGCTAAACGTTCCACTTCCTTCACCAGCCGTGAAGCCTTTTTACACCCACATTAGCCTGGATTAAACTTTGGTAAACCGGCCGGTTGAAATTAGCGCGTCCACCCAGATGACGTGTCCATCAGCGCTGATTGGAGCTGATAAACACCTGTGACACCTGCGAGCGAACGGCCTGATGTCAGTGCGTGTGTGGTCCAGGCTGAAAGAGGCTGTAGTGTGTCTGTCTGCTGCTCAGGTGGTTTATGGGAGCCTGACGGGGTTTGGTGAAAGAGGCTGAGGCAGCATCATACAGAGTGTGTACTGTGAGAGTAAAGCTCTGAGTTAGAGGAGGCTGAAAACATCCATCAGGCTCTGAGCAGCTGCAGCTGTGTTACACCACCGCTGAATGTTCACTGCACTCAAACGCACCGGTGAGGTGTGCTAAAGGTGCTGCACTTCACTGCAGGCAGAGCACTGAAGCACTGAGCTGCATGACATTTATTTTGAAAGGAAGCAGGAAGGCGCGGCGAGCCTTTCCCTCTCCAGGCGTGCGATCCTGACCTGGCCAGCTTGTGCAGGTTGGAGAAGATTCCCTCGGGGACGCTCTCGATGAGGTTGTGGTCGAGGCTGAGGGTGTTGACGCTGACCAGCAGGGCGATGGTCTCCCAGGGAATGTCCACCAAGTTGTTGTAGCTCAGATCCAAGTCCTCCAGAGTCTCCAGGAAGTCCTGCAGGGACATAAAGGTTCAGACTTTTACTGTTTGTGCAGCATGTCATCGACTTTACCTGAAGGCAGCATCGCAACACTAAGCGGAAAAATGTCTGGAGGAGAGAAGGAAGGAAGGAAGGAAGGAAGGAAGACACAGAGGAAAGGATGAAGCCATAAGAAGGTGAGGACAAGAGAGAAAGAGGAGAAGGAGGGAGAGAAAGAAAAAAACAGGAGGTGAAAAGCTAAATCCAGGCTGGATGGACAGAAATGACGCTGGAGAAGGAAAGAAGAAGAAGAAAAGAGGTAAACACAGAGGAAGAAAGAAAGCGAGATCAATTACGGCGGTCAATGCCGTGCACTCAGAGCATGTTGTTCTCTCTAATTGCCTCCATACAATTCACATAATCAGTACACAGCTGAAATGCCACGAGTCAGCACACATTACAAAGAGAAAAAGACAAAGAGGAGGGGGGAGCGAGGCGGAGGGGGGGTGGAGGAGAGCGATAACAGCCTGTTGATCAGCTAAAGTGTTGTTGTCATTGCTGTAATTGCTCTCATAATTCACACAATCAGGACACTGTTTGAATGTCAGCGAGCTGCAGCTCCCATCACAGCGCCGCGAGCGTCAGCGCCGCCTCGACAAAAGAAACCTGAAGGAGAGGTCAGAGAGTCCAACGGACGTCCTCACGCAAACACCTGGACTCAGCGCTGGACGGCCCGTCAACAGTGTCCAGACGACAAAACAGGACGTCGCTGCCGGGACGAAGGGTCCCATCGAGGGCCTGAAGCAAGGTTTCTGCTGCACTCGACACACGAGATCCGGCTGGTTTGTCTCTGACGTGAGCGCATTAAGGAACGATACGGGAGACAAAGACGAGGGACCGAATGTCCATTCACCATCTGCTGTCCTCCCCCAGGATCAAAGTGGAAAGTCCAAACGAGGAGGAAACATGCTTCACCAGACCATCACGGCCACAAGGGGGCGCTGGGTAAGAAGAAGGATCCTCATCTGTGATTCAGGAGCGACGCAGAGAGGAAGAAATATCTCATTGTTTTGGTTTTACATCATCACCTGCGATCAGACAGAGGACAGACGGATGATGTCTTACATGGAGCAAACTGAGCTGCTTCGACCTGTCGGAGAGATAAAACTGATTCTAAAACAGTAAAATCTGTGTGAACTTTGGCTCAATGAGCGGCACAGACGGAGGGATGAATGAAGGAGAGATGAAAGGTCGGGTCCATTCTGGGTTCAGAGGTCAAAGTCCTGCAGAGGTCCTGAGGGGACACTCTGGACTGTTAATGAGCAGAGAGGACAACGGAAAGTTTATTTGAGGGCTGGTTATTAAAAAGACGTCCAGCTGAGCGCCGCGGGCTGATTCTGCTGCGCTCGGAGGTCTGAGCCAGAAACGTGACGTCATGTTCGCACGGCGCTCGACCGTCGGCGCCGCTGCTCGTCTGGAGAGTTTAAATGACTTTCAATAACTTTTCAGAGCGACAGCGCTGGCTAACGGCCGCCAGTCCGGACGCCCGGTGAGTCATGAGGCCTGCTGGCAGCGCTGACGCAGATTTGATGGATCTAAGAAAACTGTTTGTTATTTAACACGCACGCGCGCGCACACACACACACACGCGCGCGCACACACACACACACACACATATTCATAGCATGTCCACATGTGGAATATTAATTATTAAATCTTATGTTGCTCAGGAGCAAACCAGAGCTGGACTCGAGCACCATGAAGGTTAAGCTCTGCTGCAGGTCTGAGGTCAGCTGGGCAGTTAAGTTCTGCTCTGAAAAGTGAGAATGAGAGACGATTGCTTCTGCTGTATGTCTTCCTCGTGTGGACAGACTGAAAGACAGGTTCAGGAAAGGTTGACACGTCCGTCAGCACTCGAGACGACTCGCGTCTCAAACAAACGTAGGAATAAAGAGCTCTGAAGAGGCTGGAAAGCACTTTCTGATGGTCTCACAGACATGAAGTCTCTCAGGTTAAGGTGATGAAGTGATCTTACAAATGAAACGTTTCCATTGATTTTTTTAATAAGACGTCTTCAGCGTGTCTCTGCTGTGTCCGTCCAACTCCACCACGACTATCAGAGACGTCCAGTCACTTCATTCTTTTCATACATACGATGTGCGTCAGTGAAGCTTCAAGATAAGAAAATGAAATGTTTGCTGCAGGTCCATGAATCAGACAGAAATACAGAGCAGTCCATCTGGAGGAGACACCCTGTCTGTCCCAAAGCAGGAGCGCCCTCACGCCTCTGATGAAGGCGGAGGAAGACGCCGTCGTCACGCTGCCGACACTCACCTGCACAAGGCAGGCAGCGCCAGCAAGGGTGGACGTGGACCCTCCACCTGCAGGAGCTGGAGGGCGAGGAGGCAGCAGCGACCTCAGGTGGAGGAGGAGGAGGAGATGGAGGCTGAGGAGGCTCCTCTGCTCTTCGTCGTTCTCTCTGAGGATTACTCTGACTTTGACACGTACCCTCAGCCTGATGTAATAAAGGGATGTTGTCTGAAACTTCCTGGTTTTTGCTCCTCGCTGTTCTTTTATTCTTACACTTTGTTTCTGTCTCACTTTGTGCTGCAGCTGCTGTGCAACACTTTCCTCTGAATGAACAACGAACTGCCTTATCTTATCTTATCTTATCTTATCTTATCTTATCTTATCTTATCTTATCTTATCCTATCTTATCTTATCTTATCTTATTTTGATGCTTACATATACGTTTTTCTGACCTTCTACTTGCAGTTCTCCTGTTGGTGAGTCGTCCTATGAAACATGCAGTATAGTGCAGTATAGTGCAGTGGTAGAGGCAGTAGTTGCAGTAGCAGTGATGTCAGGTGTGTAGTATTAGTACCATCTTTAGCAGCAGCAGCTGTAGTATCAGTGTTTGTATGAAGGCAGATGATCAGTGGGTCTGCAGGTGTTTAAGGTGTTGGAGTGTGTTGATGGAAGGGCTCAGGTGAGCGCTCTTACCTGAAAGGCTCCCTCTGATATGCTGTGCAGCTGGTTGTTGGCCAGGATGAGGTGCCTCAGGTTCACCAGGCCCTGGAAGTGCGAGTCGTCCAGGACGGTGAGGCGGTTGGCGTCCAGGTGGAGAGCGTGCAGATCCTGGAGGTCGGCGAAGGCGTACGGCCGGATCTGACTGATGGTGTTTCTGCTCAGGGTCAGGTGGATCTGCACAGGCAGAGGAAGAGGAAGAGGAAGAGGAGGACACACGACTGATCACATTTTAGAAGAGCAATCATTCAGTCAGCTTTCACTTCTGTCAAACTCTGCAGGTCAAAGGTCAGCGTTAGCAGATGAGCTACCACATGGAGATGGTGGAGGTTCCATTTTCACCTCAGAGCGGCTCAGCAGGTTGGACACACTGGAATGAGACGCTGCCATTAACCATCACATCAGTAATTAATCCCAGAGTGCAGCAGGTCAGCTGAGACAGGAGGCCATTAGAAAACAGCTGACTGAGGTCAGAGGGAGGACCAGACGCCATGAACATGAAGAAGTAAATTCTATTAACTGCGGAGAAAAGGTCGAGGAGCAGCAACACGTTTGTGAAGCCATTCTGGAGACGCGGCGTGATAAGCGGAGACATCTGGGCGTTCTGTCACCCTCACCGGCGAATGATTAAAACCTCATTTCCCACGCTGCCTTGTGTGTGAGCAAACATCATCTGGGCTGTTGTGATCACACTGGAGAGGAACTTATTTTTCAAACACGGAGGAAGTCTCCAGCTGTGACGAGTGTCTCTATTTGGCGATTAAATGTCATCATGTTGGTATTTTTCCCCTCGAGCTGCGAGCGGCGAAGCCCTCCACCTCCGTCTGACGATTACAGAGGAATTAATTAGCCAAATTTGTAAGATATCATAGATTTCACCTCAGTCAACACGTTGTGTTGGAGGGAGCAGATGTTCCTTATGTTTGCTGCGTTCGCCGCTGTGTTGGCTTCGCTTTCTTGTTTTCTGTCAGAGGAAGCCGGAGAGCTCCAATCAGGAGGTTAAACATCCTCCTCACACACCATCACACCGTTATTCATCAGCCCTGATGTTCACTCAGCTGACCTCCAACACTGACGCCCTACATTTCCCAGAATGCCATCTGATTGTCCTTCGCCCTCAGCTTCCAAACACTGGTTATTATTCGTCAGGTGGGGGTGTGAACATGTTGAGCAGTGACTCAGCAGACCTGAGTGTCTGCAGGTCGACGGGCCTCTGATGTACCTGTCGCTCAGGCTGACTGTCAGTCACTTTAGGATGTAAACAAATTCATAAACAGGATAGTTGAAGTTGCGTGATTTTTGGGCTGTAATGAAACGACTTCGTGCTGATCAGCTGAGAGATCAGAGAGCAACACGAGCTCAGAAGGATTCAGCAGACGAGTGCTGACACTGAGCCCGGACGCTCGCAGACGGTGGTTTTTAAGGGGTTTCTGTCATGGCAGCTATGCTAAAGGTTCAGGAAACATGGTGGTCATGAGGTTTAGGTTTGGGAAAGTTTTGATAGAGAGCAGAAACAAAGATGGCGTCCTCTGCATGCTGCTCTCTGCTTACAGGACCTGCAGCATCACGAGTGACTCTGGAACAGAAGGCTGAAACCTCTCTGAAGGATCAGACTCGTCCCTCATTGCCTCTTAAGATCATGTCATGGACTGGCTTCTCTGAGCCTGATACTAAGACAGAAGCTTGTTGACTGCAGCGGATCTCTGACACGCTGCAAAACAAACAAACAAACAAACAAACAAACAAACAAACAAAGCGGACCAACAGCACACTGGGATCACATCCACATCAAATCAAATCAAAGCAAAGGGGAACGTAAAGGCGCTCAGAGAGCCGAGTCCTGACCAGGCTGGACATGTTGGCGAAGTCGCGGTGCCTCAGCGTCGTGATGAAGTTGTCCATCAGCCTGAGCTCGGCCGTCTGCCGGTCGATGTTGGGCGGGACGAACAGGAGGCCGGTCTTGGCGCACAGCACCGTGTAGGACGGCAGCAGGTTCTGGCAGGTGCATCGCTTCGGACACAGCATGGAGGAGGAGCAGGAGGGCAGGGAGGTCAGGAGGATGAAGAGGAGCAGAGGGCAGACCAGCGAGGAGACCACGTCCATGGCTGCTCTGCTGCTGCAACACAGAAAGAGAGCCACAGTTCAGAGATGGTGCATGTGCAAAAACCAGCTCGAGATTAAAAAAAGACACTTTTCCCAAATCATCCCCGCTTGATTTGGATGGAAGATTTCGTTGTTGTGCACAGATAATCATCGTTCCTCCATTAGCACTGCTGCAGTGACACAGCAGGCCAGATAAGAGCTGCAGAGAGAGAAGTCTGTGGCTCTCAGCACATTTTCTGTGTGAGCATAGAAATCCCTCCTGCATGCTTTCCTGGACTCTGCATACACAGAATTCACAGAAAAAGTCTTATAATGAAAGCTTGATGAAAGGAGGGAGGACGGGTGAAGAGAGGAAACGGGGGGGGGGGGGGGGAGGCAGGAGGAGCGGGGGGGGGGGGGGTTACAGGCAGGAGTTTGTTCTGCAGCCTGTGTGTGTTTCTGCTGAGTAAAGAGAAAGCAAACAGCTCGTATCATCAGTGAGGCTCACTGCACGGCCATGATTACCATCAGAGCATTAAAGAGCGTCGTCCGCCTGCACACCTGCCTCACCTCACACGCCTGCCTCACCTCACACGCCTGCCTCACCTCACACGCTGCAGACACGTCTCTGTGCATGAAGATGACTCTGAACCAAGTTTTCCAGCTGAGGCAATAAAGGAAAACATTTCCATTGATATTGATTTCTCTGTGCTCGGCCTGCATGTTCAGCTCAGCGCAGCCAGAATGACTTCATACGAGCAGGAGTGACATATGCAAAAGAGTGTGTGTGTGTGCACGTGCGTGTGTGTGCGCACACGCTCCCACATGCACTCTCACAAAGTTCCTCTGAGTCAGATGCTGAGTGACTGGAGGAAGGTCGATTGCAAATAACAGCGGAAAGAGACATGCTCTTTTATTTACGGTGCTGAAATATTCAGACTGCGCCTGAATGCAGCGCAGAATACAGAACAGGAAGTCTGACACGTCCTCGTGACATGGCGGGGCGGAGCGCAGCGCACGAGCCGAATGCGAGGAAGTGACGGGAGAGACGGAACAGAAGAAGATAAATTCAGCGGAAACGATGGCGAGAATTCAAAAGCCATCTGAGAATACACTCAGATGTCAAAGGGTAACGACGAGTCTGCGCATGACGGCGCCGCGAGAGGACAACAAGCAGACGAAGAGCGACGAGTGGAAGGAGACAAAAAATAAAAACACCTTCATCACCGAGGAGGACGGATGGAGAAAAGTCATGAATTCATACTTTAATGTCAGTGTTCATTCTGCAGGTTTATTTACTGTTTGTGTTCGGTTTGGTCAGGCTTATCCAACAAAACTACTTGATTCGGTGGAGGAAAACATCATAGTTTAAGTCAAAATGAGCACATTCGTCATGTGAACTAAGCTTTGTACAGGAAGTGAAGTCACCCATGAGGCATGAGTCAGTCAACACTGACTTCACAGGGGACATGAACGTCTCCCTCATGTGGACTTTCTTGCTCTCTACACGACATCATCTGACTTCCTCCTTTGCTCCTGTCATAAATCCAGCGGCCACTAGAGGTCGCAGTCTGACAATAACCATAAACATGGGTCGTAATGAGGCAACATACGTGGAGTTTTAGGGGCGACGGAGTGACAGAAGCTCACAGTGAATACAGGAAGTACACAGACGCAGTATTGCTCGTTTGCTGTTGAGGTTTGGTGTTTTATTCAGTTGAATGATGTTTGTTTTTGGATTATCGTGGATTATTAATCAATAGCAATCCTAAAAAGCCTCAGTGCACGTCGTCAGTGTCGCCGCGTCGCTGACGGCTGCTCTGATTTCTACAAAGCTTTACGTTCATACAATGCTCTTCCGATGGTTTCGCAGTGGAGTTTAGGTGCGATGTGACGCTGCTGCTGCTCTGAGAACAGATTTAATTTGTTTAGTCAGGCCAGCTCGGCGTGACAAAAATGCAAAGCAGCTCTTTTTCAGACTAAACGCACTTCTCCATCTCTGTCGCACTCTCCTCCCTCTCTCATCACTCCATTCTCCGCTAAAAGCACTTCTCATCTCAATTGCATCGCTCCTTTTCTCCATCCCTCCACTTATCTCTCCGCCTCAGTCCTCACATCATCCCTCTCTCCCCATCAGTCGTCTTCTCTCAAACTCTTCGCAGCTGTTTCCTGTCACACCTCTCTCTTCCTCCGAACCGCCATCCCTCTGTATCTGCTCCCTCCATCTTTTTTCTGTGTGCATCTCTCCTCACATTCCTCTCTGATGTCATGCTGCATGTGACCACACATGATGAAATGATGGCGCGTGGCCTGTAACATGGAGACAGTGTGCAGCGTGACACGTGACAGTTGAACAGAAACTGACACGCTGACGGCGTGTTTGGACAGGTGGGCCGGCCTCAGAGCATCAGCGTCCTCACCTGAGCAAACACTCACATGCATGTATCCATCCCTCCCACCTGCAGGGTGGGGGGGCTCTGCAGCCTATTGGACAGGAGGTGGGTGGAGGACTTTAAGTCACAGAGCTCAGCCTGCAGTGAAGCAAAGCAGCCATGCTAGCAGCTCTGTGAGGCACAGGTCTGAGCTACACGCTAACTTCAGCATGCTAACACGCCCTCAATGGCAACGCGAGCATGCGTATTGACTCTCTGTGCTCAGACCGTCAGCTCAGATGAGGACAAACTGGAATGGAGTGGAAGACATGTCAGGAAGAGAGGATCAAAGTGAAATACATCCTGAAGGAGACGCGAGCGTCTAAAACATGTCAAGATGGAGGCGGCGAGAGGTGAGAATCCGTACGATCACTACAGACAGATTCATCCTGAGAGGACGTCATGTTTTATGACAACGCATCAGAGGGTTGTCGAGGTCTTTCAGTCCGGACCACGGCGGTCCATCAGCGTGTCGTGGCTAAAACAAAGGGGACGTCGTCCAAACACAAGTGTCTGTCCCACACATCGACACAAGAAGCACCAGAAGACCACGAACAGAAAGACAGCGAGACGCAGCCGAAGAGCAGCTGATCACTTCAGCCGACGTCAGCTCAGAGATCAACAACCACGGCGAGGGAGGAAGACGAGATAAGACGAGCAGAGCAACCGGAGAGAATGGAGGAAGGAGGGGACGGAGGACGGAGATAAGAGGAGCCACACGTGTCCTTCTTTGTGACCTTGTTCTCTTCAGCAGATCAAACTTATTGGAAACATCTTCATCAATAAAAGCTCTGAAGGCAGCGAGAAGAGAGGGATGAGTGGAAAGAAAAGAGAGGGATGAGAGGAGAGAGAAGAGAGGGATGAGAGGAAAGAGAAGAGAGGGATGAGAGGAGAGAGAAGAGAGGGATGAGAGGAAAGAGAAGAGAGGGATGAGAGGAGAGAGAAGAGATGGATGAGAGGAGAGAGAAGAGAGAAGAGAGGGATGAGAGGAAAGAGAAGAGAGGGATGAGAGGAAAGAAAAGAGGAATGAGTGGAAAGAAAAGAGAGGGATGAGAGGAAAGAGAAGAGAGGGATGAGAGGAGAGAGAAGAGAGGGATGAGAGGAGAGAGAAGAGAGAAGAGAGGGATGAGAGAAAAGAGAAGAGAGGGATGAGAGGAAAGAAAAGAGAGGAATGAGTGGAAAGAGAAGAGAGGGATGAGAGGAAAGAAAAGAGAGGGATGAGAGGAGAGAGAAGAGAGGGATGAGAGGAAAGAGAAGAGAGGGATGAGAGGAAAGAGAAGAGAGGGATGAGAAGAAAGAGAGAAGAGAGGGATGAGAGGAAAGAGAAGAGAGGAATGAGTGGAAAGAGAAGAGAGGGATGAGAGAAAAGAGAAGAGAGGGATGAGAGGAGACAGAGAAGACAGGGATGAGAGGAAAGAGAAGAGAGGGATGAGAGGAGAGAGAGAAGCACAGATTGCTGATGAAGTTACACACTTCATCCAGCTGGTGGAGATGTTGTGCTGCATCTCTGGAAAAGACACACACACACACACACACACACACACACACACACACACACACACACACACACACACACGCACACACACTCTCTCTGAAGGCTGAGGGAAGAGGAGGCTCACTGCTGGACAAACACTGAGGACAGACAGGTGTAGCAGGAAACATGAGGACTGATGGAGGCAGAGGAGGAGGGAGCGCTTCATTTATCACACTGTAAACACTCTGGACTCATCTCGTCTCTGTCTCGCAGAGCTCCTCGTCGTCTCATCTCGTCTCTGTCTCGCAGAGCTCCTCGTCGTCTCATCTTGTCTCTGTCTCGCAGAGCTCCTCGTCGTCTCATCTTGTCTCTGTCTCGCAGGCATCGGCACCACACGATGTTTTATTCTCACAAGGAGACGAAGTTGTTAATGAAGACGAAGCTGCAGAACGTACTGACTGTGGTTCTCCTGCAGTATCTGCTGAAGTCTGATTTCTGTATTTTATGGTTATTTGAGGCACTTTGAGGTTTGGGAACGATCATGTTGGATATTAAAAGAGCACGAGACATGTTTAGTTTATCAGTGTTTAAGTAAGAAGCAGGATGAAGAGCTTCTGTAGCCGAAACCGAACAACACGAGGGACAAAGACGCAAACCTCTGCGACGGTGTGAGACGATCGAACCTTCGTACTGTTGAGTTCTTAAAGAAGAACAGTGAAGACGACTTGCTTTATGCTGCTCTCCAGCTGCACCATCGTCATTCATCTGACCCGTCTCTCTGCCCAGATGCTGACGGTGGTGCTGCGCTGGTGGAGCAATCATTCAAACCAAGGACCTGGCAACAAGCCGAGCTGGAGCTCCTCGATGCAGATCTGAACGAGTGGAACGACCAGTAATCTGTTTCCAGCTTCTGCCGGTGAGGCGAAAAGTCTCCACGAGGTTAAAGATTAAAGCAAAATAAAAAGCGTTTAGAATCTAATTAGTTCAACAACTCTGGCACTTTCATAGAAATGTTGCTTAATTGTCAAGACCGTCCTCATAAATAAAGAAAAGGCCATTAAGAAAACAGGCAGACAGCAGCAGCAATTAAAAACCTCCAGAAATGACCCACAAGAGCTGAACCGTCACATGTGGATGAACAAACACGGTAAAATGGACCTTTAAGAGCAGCAGACGGCGTTATTAACGCCAGGCGCAGGAAGTGGAACAGAAACAACATCTCGCTCTAAAAGGTGGAAATGCTCTTAAATGACCGGTCACCGCACATCAAATCCTGCTTAAATATGGAACCTGGAGGACGCGGCGCCCGGCTCGCATGGTGGCGAACGGCCACTTTGCCCGCCGTCAGCAGCGAGCGGCCCCACAGGAAACCTCGGCTTTAATAATAGACTGAAGGAACTGGTGATTCGTCTGAAGCTGCAGTCCAGAGAAGCGATCCTTCCACAGGAAACCAGAGCTCGACCTGCTCTCAGGTCAGGCTGCAGCCTGCAATCCACCATCATGAAACAAGACGTTCAGAGCGCACGATGGCGTGATGCAGAGCTCGCGTCCGCATCGGTCCAGGCCGCAGCACAAAGCTCACGACGTGTTCACAGAGGATCAGCTGTGTGTGTGTGTGTGTGTGTGTGTGTGTGTGTGTGTGTGTGTGCGCACACCCACGACCCACAAAAGCACCAGACCAACCACGGCGTCCAGACCGTGGTGCTTCCACTCTGCCTCAGCCAGTCAGTCCTGAAGTTTGGAGGAAGCCACAGCTGGCAGGAGATGCTGACCGTCAGCAGGTTTGACCTTCAGATGTCCCCGATGAGCCGGAGACAACCTACAGCCCCGAGTCCTCTCAGAACATTTTAAAACATCTAAATAAATTCTATGAATCGATGAGTTCAAATCAAAGCTGATCTGTAGCTTCGACACTGCAGATGTGAACTGAGACGTTTGTACGTAACAGCAGCTTTTCTAAACATCTCTGGCGTCATTTCACTGCAGTGAACTATCATGAGAGCGAGTGAACGGAGATCTTTTAAGGCTAAATGTTTCTTTAACGACTGCAGCCTCGAAAGCTGAAGCATTTGTTCTTTTCCAGCCGTTTAAAAGCGTCATTGCGTCTTGTCTTGGCGGGAGCAGGCGGCGCGGCCGTGCGTCCACAAAGCGTCCGCCGTGGCCGTCATTGTTGCCGCTCTGCTCTCGGGCTGATGGACGTCTGAGCGCCGTCATTCATATTAATGCGGCTGCAGCCAGTACCAATCACTGTCCAGCAGCTCGGCTCCTGTGAACGCCGCTCATGGCGGCGTGGAATCCGTCTCAAAGGCTGCGAAGATCAAAGGCAAATAAAAATTGGGTTTGGCTTTCATAAAAATTCAATTTATTAAGCCTTTGATCACGCACATTGCACCTCTCCAAATCAATGATTTTTGGCTTTTGTCCAGAAA